>NC_066569.1:11344331-11484331 GCF_024679095.1 Eriocheir sinensis
CCTGAAACCCTCACTTAAGGGTAAGGTCAGGATAAGTTAAGGTAAGGTTAGGATATTAAGGTAAGGTCAGGATAGGTCAGATTCAGGTTACCTTGGAGTGAATTACGTTAAGGGGAATATTTTAAGGCAAGTTTAGGGTAATTCAACTGTAGTTTTAGGTAAGATGAGAGTGAATTACATTAGTTTAGGGTCATTCAAGACAGAGTAAGGTTACTTTGGGGTGAATTAGATGAAGTTCACGCTGCTTATGACAGACTTTCGGCACTTAGGGAAGCTTTGTTTTGATCGTTACCAATGGCGCCGATCGATGCTATAGTTTTCCACGTGAAACTGGCCTATGGGGTGGTGGCGGCTGCAGAGGAAGCAAGAGGTGTTGAGAGTGTGTAAGGCTAGGCTAACCCCACTACCACCCCATCGGACAGTTTTAAGTGGAAATTCTACGGCGGCGATCATTGGTAGCGATCAAAACAAACAAAACGACTGTGAAAGCGGCCCTAAGTCCCCCCCCCAAGAAAATTAACATGCTGTATATTAAGGAAACAGTTGTATGCGGCAGAACAAGGAATTTTTAACTCGGGATAATTGACGGCACAGTGATACCTCTGCTTTTTTTGTTTTTTTTACATCTCCTCCTATTGTGCCGGTAGGCTTGCTTGAGGGGCCTGGATGGTATTCGGCCCCAGCCCATCATGGCGCAGGCAAGTGTTTATAGTGGAGCCATCTTCACGAGGGTTACATTATACAAGTTGTACGAGTGTTTGATTTATAAGCATCAAAATTCCCTGAGAGGGAAGGGATAGGATTGGAAGGAAGGGATGGAAGGGATGGGATGGGAAAGGATGGGATGGGAGAGGAAGGATGGGATGGGATGGGAAGGAAGGAAAGGGATGGAAGGGAAGGAAGTGGAGTGGAGAAACACACATCTGGCAGGGCTTTCCAAGGAGTTGTGGGCATTTCCAGGTAGTTTTATAACCCTGGTGCTGGCCTAACCTTCTTCAGTTGCATGAACCCAAAAACACTATTGCAACCCAACTGATCCCCTTGGCCCTTAGAAATAGCTGATGTAAGAAGCAAAACTGTCGTACTATACTGGCCAAAGTCATGCTCAAGTTGGTGGCAATGCAGACCCCACAAGACCGGCACAAAGTCATCATTATCCTTGACGGTGAAGGCCTCAGTCATCGTCAAATAGCACAGCCGATTAGTGTGTCCATCTCTAACGTATGAATGGGTCTGCAGACAACATGTGGCCACAGGCTCCACTAGTGACAGGCCTCAAAGCCTTGCAGCAGATTTTTAACAGTGTAATCACAGCAGGGTGCATAGACTCATTATTAAATAGATACCTATCATCGTCATATATCGTATAGCTATGGTGCAGTATGTGCTTTACGTATTAATTTTGGCAGATATTATAATTCTGTATACTTTACTGGCAATGAATAGGGACCATTAAGAAACATGATCCCCGCTGCTACCACTGGGTTAACCCTTCAACTAACACGCTGTATGTATCCCACCATTGCCTAGGAGAGTGAGTGTAATGGGGGAGGAATGGGTACCTTGGGGAGGGCCTGGACCCCATTAGAGTAAACCCCATTGATTCTACTGTTTGGCAAGTGCAATTTAGCTTCTGCTAAGGGTTTGGCCCCAGTCAAGTGCGATATATGAGGTACAGTCAACGTTGCCAGCTCACCATGAACCACCATGAACATATATCGTATTTCCTGTTTTTTTACTCACAAGTATTGCCACAAAAGCATCAATACTTGACACTAATAACATTAACTTTAATTTTAGGGCATTATTGGTGCATGTACAATAGTTTTAGGGCCTTGAAACAATATAGGCAATGATATGAGTACATGGCAACGCTGGGTACAGTGTTGCTGTGATGGGAACACTGTGGACTTATAATAATGTAATATGGCAGTGTACAATTTAGGTCAATCATGGCACACACCCTTAGGGCGGCATTCTGAGACCCTCAAGTCAACCAATTTTAAAGGCCGAAAAGGTGGTCAGTCGGTTTCTAATGAGTGTTTTCTTAGGTTCATGGTACAGAGGAAGGGTTAAACCACCACCTGGGCCAACCCCTGGGAATGCCTATGACTCCTAGGAAAGCCGCCGTCTTGTCTTGGCTATATTTAAGAATGTGACCATCAGACACTTCTGCCTTTCACATCTACTATTTCAAAAGGACAAAAAGGAGAATAATTAGACTCTATTGAGTGTTTCTTTTAGATTCATGGTACATAGGAAGGGTCATTAAACCACCACCTGGGTCATGAAGCTGGTACGCCTGGAATGACCTCAAACTTCTACGAGCGCCTTGTTAAATATGTATTTCAGGAGGGCAATTACTATGACCCGACCCTCACATCAACTACTTCCAAAGGCCAAAAAAGAGAATAATTAGGTTCTATTGAGTGTTTCTTTTAGGTTTATGGTACATAGGAAGTGCTAACACTTTCATTGCTAAGCGCTCGCAACGAGACTATCCCCTCGGGCACGCTCGGGCACCCCAGCGGGGCATCTCTTTTAACTGCTATATCTCAAAAACTATTCATCACAGCTACAAAACAAAACCACCATTGGAAAGAGGAGGCCAAGATCTATACAATTCAGTAATGTAAACCTCCTGCGAGAGTACAGGCACGTTGAGGGGGTGTTGCCTGTGAAGACGTACATTTATACATGCGCGACGGTCAGCTGTAAGGCAACTACTGTAGATCTCTTGATGATGGTGTGCTGGCAGGGCAGTATTGACAACTGCAATATTTACAACTATTTGATCAAAATATCAGTCATGTGAAACTATGCAAAAATGTCGCTACATTGGTCAACAACATCCACCAGTTGCTCGTCCGCAGATTTGCCGCGCTGGGCTGACATGATTTTCCACCAAATTTAGTGAAGAACACACTCAATTGGCAATCCTGTGTTGTGAGAATCAGTGTTGGAACACACTCATCCGTGGGAGATTTGAGTGCGGCTGGAGCTCGCAGCGAGTGTTTAACAACGCCAGCAAATACGCCTTACGCTTGCTGCCAGCATTTAGCAATGAAAGGGTTAATGGTCCCTCCAAGCGAGAAAAATGAGAAAAAATCACCCCTCACACAAACCATTTAATAATATATATCAAAACATTTGTGATCAGATTATGTATCATATAATTTGGGGGGTTTATATCATGGCACAAATTTGGCCCATCGCTGCTACACAGTAAAGCCCCAAATTTGGCCCGTCGCTGCTAAACGGTAAAGCCACAAATTTGGCCTGTCGCTGCTACACGGTAAAGCCACAAACTTGGCCTGTCGCTGCTACACAGTAAAGCCACAAATTTGGCCCATCGCTGCTACACGGTAAAGCCACAAATTTGGCCTGTCGCTGCTACACAGTAAAGCCACAAATTTGGCCCATCGCCGCTACACAGTAAAGCCACAAATTTGGCCTGTCGCTACACGGTAAAGCCACAAACTTGGCCTGTCGCTGCTACACAGTAAAGCCACAGATTTGGCCTGTCGCTGTTACCGGGTTAACCCTGTAACACCTCAATCATTTCCTACACTCACCTAACTGCTGGTAAACAAGAGGCTGTAATATTTTCATGATCCTTAACCCTGTAAGTAACACCTCAATCATTACCTACACTCACCTAACTGCTGGTAAACAAGAGGCTGTAATATTTTCATGATCCTTAACCCTGTAAGTAACACCTCAATCATTTCCTACACTCACCTAACTGCAGGTAAACAAGAGGCTGTAAATGCCAGACACCATTGAACAATAGCGTTGCCGCCCCACGGAGACGCTCACTAGAAATCATCACACTCACTGGTTCAAGCGCTCCATAATTTCTGCATACAACTCCCTTATTTCAAGGCTAACTAAGTGGTCAGGATATGGAGTCAATACCACAGACCAACCATTATGCCAGTCATGGCTCTCAGCGATATCTAAATGAGAATCATGTGGGAGGGATTGCCTGGCCTGGTTAAAGGGTGGAGAGTGAGCCAGGTCTTGGTGGAGGAGCAGCACACTCCACCAGCCACACCACAACGGTTACCCTCCTTATTGGTCACCCAGAGTGTGGACGTTGGGCGAACCAGTGTGTCCCACATGAGAGAACGGACCGTTGTTCAGAGATGTAATAGTGAGCTGGTAATACAATGACACAGTACCACGTTTAGTAGTGTGGAGACGGGGTAAATCTGCATATTGACAACTGGGTGTGTCTGGCGAACCACTGAATTACGGTCCAGTTGAAAAGGGTCACCTGCTGTACATACTTTTATAACACAGAAAAGTGCCTAACAAAGTGCATACAAGAGGAAGGGTGAGCCCTTGTCTGTTATTTTTAACGACCTCTTTCATGTATTTTTTGCGCAAGAAAGTACGGAAAGAAAGGCCGTACTTTGAAGCCCTTTTTCTGTGTGTGTGTGTGTGTGTGTGTGTGTGTGTGTGTGTGTGTGTGTGTGTGTGTGCCCTTCTGTGCAGGAAAAGAACGTGTCTGCCATGTACCATCTCACGCCCAACCTCACGAGCCAGAAATATCAGTGGGAAAGCCAAAACTCCTCCCAAAGCCTCGTCAAATGTGTTTCTTTAGGTTCATGGTGCAGGGAAGGGTCACACTACCTCAAGGGTCATAAACTACCCCAGGACATGCCCAAAAGCCCTACTATGAAAGCCTTACAGAAGTGAGTTTGGGCGTTGAAATGTTTAATAATCAGCCTTTAACCTAACCTATCCAAGAGCCAGGAAGGAAGGAAGGAAGGAAGGAAGGAAAGAATATTATTTAACACTCACCAATGGAATGTCTGTCTGTCAGTCTTCCTCTTCCTCTTCCTCTTCTTCTTCTTCTAGTCTCTAAAGATATGTAAGGATAAGTAAACAGTTGATAATTCATTTTTTGAGGTCATTATAAATTCTTTTCAGGCTAAAATTAGAGAGAGAGAGAGAGAGAGAGAGAGAGAGAGAGAGAGAGAGAGAGAGAGAGAGAGAGAGAGAGAGAGAGAGAGAGAGAGAGAGAGAGAGAGAGAGAGAGAGAGAGAGAGAGAGAGAGAGAGAGAGAGAGAGAGAGAGAGAGAGAGAGAGAGAGAGAGAGAGAGAGAGAGAATCCAAACAATTCACACATACAATAGCCCTACAATAATAAAAAAATTTAATCATAACTTTAGTAAAACAATCTTTGAATGCATAATATATAACCTAACCTTTGAATATAGTGCATAATAATAATAATAATAATAGTAATAATAATAATAATAATAATAATAATAATAATAATAATAATAGTGTTAATGAAAAATTATGCTGGGCTTATGAACATACATGTACAGGTGCAGAAAATATTAGCAGAATTCTGTACCGTCCTGAAACCCTCACTTAAGGGTAAGGTCAGGATAAGTTAAGGTAAGGTTAGGATATTAAGGTAAGGTCAGGATAGGTCAGATTCAGGTTACCTTGGAGTGAATTACGTTAAGGGGATCATTTTAAGGCAAGTTTAGGGTAATTCAACTGTAGTTTTAGGTAATATGAGTGAATTACATTAGTTTAGGGTCATTCAAGACAGAGTAAGGTTACTTTAGGGTGAATTAGATTAAATTCAGACTGCTTATGATAGACTTACGGCACTTAGAAGCTTTGTTTTGATCGTTACCAATGGCGCCGATCGATGCTATAGTTTTCCACGTGAAACTGGCCTATGGGGTGGTGGCGGCTGCAGAGGAAGCGAGAGGTGTTGAGAGTGTGTGGCAAGGCTAGGCTAACCCCACTACCACCCCATCGGACAGTTTTAAGTGGAAATTCTACGGCGGCGATCATTGGTAGCGATCAAAACAAACATAACGACTGTGAAAGCGGCCCTAAGTCCCCCCCCCAAGAAAATTAACATGCTGTATATTAAGGAAACAGTTGTATGCGGCAGAACAAGGAATTTTTAACTCGGGATAATTGACGGCACAGTGATACCTCTGCTTTTTTTGTTTTTTTTTACATCTCCTCCTATTGTGCTGGTAGGCTTGCTTGAGGGGCCTGGATGGTATTCGGCCCCAGCCCATCATGGCGCAGGCAAGTGTTTATAGTGGAGCCATCTTCTTACGAGGGTTACATTATACAAGTTGTACGAGTGTTTGGATTTACAAGCATCAAAATTCCCTGAGAGGGAAGGGATAGGATTGGAAGGGAAGGGATGGGAAGGTATGGGATGGGAAAGGATGGGATGGGAGAGGAAGGGATGGGATGGGATGGGAAGGGAAGGGAAGTGGAGTGGGAGAAACACACATCTGGCAGGGCTTTCCAAGGAGTTGTGGGCATTTCCAGGGGTAGTTTTATAACCCTGGTGCTGGCCTAACCCTTCTTCAGTTGCATGAACCCAAAAAACACTCACTGCAACCCAACTGATCCCCTCTTTGGCCCTTAGAAATAGCTGATGTAAGAAGCAAAACTGTCTTACTATACTGGCCAAAGTCATGCTCAAGTTGGTGGCAATGCAGACCCCACAAGACCGGCACAAAGTCATCATTATCCTTGACGGTGAAGGACTCAGTCATCGTCAAATAGCACAGCCGACTGGTGTGTCTGTCTCTAACGTATGAATGGGTCTGCAGACATGTGGCCACAGGCTCCACTAGTGACAGGCCTCAAAGCCTTGCAGCAGATTTTTAATAGTGTAATCACAGCAGGGGTGCATAGACTCATTATTAAATAGATACCTATCATCGTCATATATCGTATAGCTATGGTGCAGTATGTGCTTTACGTATTAATTTTGGCAGATATTATAATTCTGTATACTTTTACTGGCAATGAATAGGGACCATTAAGAAACATGATCCCCGCTGCTACCACTGGGTTAACCCTTCAACTAACACGCTGTATGTATCCCACCATTGCCTGAGTGTAATGGGGGAGGAATGGGTACCTTGGGGAGGGCCTGGACCCCATTAGAGTAAACCCCATTGATTGTACTGTTTGGCAAGTGCAATTTACCTTCTCCTAAGGGTTTGGCGGCCCCAGTCAAGTGCGATATATGAGGTACAGTCAACGTTGAAATGTTTAATAATCAGCCCCTTTAACCTAACCTATCCAAGAGCCAGGAAGGAAGGAAGGAAGGAAGGAAGGAAAATTATTTAACACTCACCAATGGAATGTCTGTCTGTCAGTCTTCCTCTTCCTCTTCTTCCTCTTCTTCTTCTTCTTGTCTCTAAAGATAAGTAAAGATATTAGTACAGTTGATAATTCATTTTTTGAGGTAATTATAAATTCTTTTCAGGCTAAAATTATAGAAAGAGAGAGAGAGAGAGAGAGAGAGAGAGAGAGAGAGAGAGAGAGAGAGAGAGAGAGAGAGAGAGAGAGAGAGAGAGAGAGAGAGAGAGAGAGAGAGAGAGAGAGAGAGAGAGAGAGAGAGAGAGAGAGAGAGAGAGAGAGAGAGAGAGAGAGAGAGAGAGAGAGAGAGAGAGAGAGAGAATCAAAACAATTCACACATACAATAGCCCTACAATAATAAAAAAATTTAATCATAACTTTAGTAAAACAATCTTTGAATGCATAATATATAACCTAACCTTTGAATATAGTGCATAATAATAATAATAATAATAATAATAATAATAATAATAATAATAATAATAATAATAATAGTGTTAATGAAAAATTATGCTGGGCTTATGAACATACATGTACAGGTGCAGAAAATATTAGCAGAATTCTGTACCGTCCTGAAACCCTCACTTAAGGGTAAGGTCAGGATAAGTTAAGGTAAGGTTAGGATATTAAGGTAAGGTCAGGATAGGTCAGATTCAGGTTACCTTGGAGTGAATTACGTTAAGGGATCATTTTAAGGCAAGTTTAGGGTAATTCAACTGTAGTTTTAGGTAATATGAGTGAATTACATTAGTTTAGGGTCATTCAAGACAGAGTAAGGTTACTTTAGGGTGAATTAGATTAAATTCAGACTGCTTTTGATAGACTTACGGCACTTAGAAGCTTTGTTTTGATCGTTACCAATGGAGCTGATTGACGCTATAGTTTTACACGTGAAACTGGCCGATGGTTGTTGGCGACTGCAGAGGACGCTAGAGATGTTGAGAGTGTGTGGCAAGGCTAGGCTAACCCCACTACCACCCCATCGGCCAGTTTTAAGTAGAAATTCTACGGCGGCGATCATTGGTAGCGATCAAAACAAACAAAACGACTGTGAAAGCGGCCCTAAGTCCCCACCACCACCACCAAGAAAATTAACATGCTGTATATTAAGGAAACAGTTGTATGCGGCAGAACAAGGAATTTTTAACTCAGGATAATTGACAGCACAGTGATACCTCGGTTCACAGCAGCTACATTATACAAGTTGTACGAGTGTTTGGATTTACAAGCATCAAAATTCCCTGAAAATGCCTTAGTGTACGAGTGCCCAGCAAACAATGACCGGCCCGCCGTCGGCTTAAGAGAGGCCGGGGTGGCTGAATGCAGGCAGCCATGCCCCGTTGCGCCTGCGACGTTGCCCTCTCTGGACTTTAACTTTCAGCAAGGTGTTTGTTAAGTGAAACGTCGATCGAATTTTCGGTTTGACGTATCTCAACTTACATGAATTACGGTAGTCATTGCCTTAAATGAATTACGTTGAAAAACATTTAAAACAAACTGAATTTCATAAGCATGGAAGAATAATATATATAAAAAAATATATGTAAACGATATATTTTCTAACAAAGGTATTATGTAATTCTATCTGTAAATGATATCAAGTTTTCCTGATATGTATTAATTTCATGTCTAATGCAGAGAGGTTATGAATATATCACGCAGTTAGAAAGTCGAACATCAAATTTGCAATGTCAGATAGTCCATTTTCCATCATACATCATTATTCATATATAATAGTCAATAATATTTTGTTTGTATAAGCATTACATCATTGTATATAATGTATATTCTTCAGATGATGGCAGCCTTACAAGTTTTTGAGGAGCTTGATGTCCTCGAGGATGCTGCAGGGGAAAGGGTCAGACTGCCGAGAAGGATTGTGAAGGATCGCTTGGATTTATTCCTGACTTTGACTGAAGAGGAATTTACATCCAGGTTCAGGATATCAAAGCAAAGCGCAAGGGCCTTACTTGCTGACTTACATTTACCAGAGGCAGCTGATGCAAGAGGTTAGTGTACATAATATACCATTGCGCTATAATGATTTAAACATGTGGTAATTCTTTAAGTTCTCTAGTCATGCACCCAGTCCTTTGGAAACTGTTGTCATGGCTGATTTTAATGTTTAAAACATAACCTTAATTTTTTTGGGGTGGTGAATAGCAAATAAATACCATATCCCCACGTCATCAAATACATTAATCAAAATCATTAGCAGTTGTTGCCCTACATATAGATGATATATTACAATGGAATGCAAGATATGGGATTTATTCTTGGTTATCTTAACAATTTACTCTCCTTCCATAGAATGTCCTGTACCACCTCACCTTTAACTCCTCATCACCTTAAGATGGATGGCCACTGGTGACCTGCACCAAACTATTGGAGATTGCCTGGATGTCTCTCAGCAGTTTGTAAGTTCATGCTCTTCACATACTGTGCGTGCCATTGCTGCTTTATATCAGCGGTATGTAAAGTTTCCTGGAAGGCATGAGTTAGGGTCCATCAAGACAAACTTTGAAGCAATCTCTGGATTCCCAGGTGTCATTGGTGCAATAGACTGCACACACATCCCCATTCTCAGTCCAGGTGGTCAGCAAGCAGAAACTTACCGAAGCAGAAAGGGCTTCTTTTCATTAAATGTACAAGCAGTGTGTGGTCCAGACTTAACATTTTATAATATTATTTGTCGATGGCCAGGATCAGTCCACGACAGCAGAATATTTGCTAATAGTTCTCTGTATGCTCAGTTGCAAGCTGGCGATTACAATGGCCATTTGTTAGGGGACTCAGCCTACCCTCTTCGTCCCTTTCTTGTGACTCCTGTTGGGAATCCATCACGGCCAAATGAAGGACGATATAACTTGGCTCATACTAAAACCCGTAATGTAATAGAGAGAGCATTTGGAGTGTGGAAACGACGATTCCGTTGTCTGGCCATTCCTATGCGTACAAGCCTGGACACAACCATGGCCACAATCTGCAGTGCAGCTGTTTTGCACAACATTGCAATGGCAGACAGGAATGAAGATATGGAAGATTATGACAATGATATTATAAATGAAGAGGAAAGACTCATTGAGAATGCACAAAATAGACATGCAGGACAGAGGAAGAGGGAAACATGATAAATAATGTATTTTCAAATGAATAACATGAAATGATATAAATGTCAGGGACCAATTTTTGCTGCCCAAGTAAACTGTTGTCTGTATCTTTTTTGGGTTTTGTAAACTGAGGGAGTAAGCCAATACAAAGGCTGCAGGCACTATACCAAATGGGGTGACTATCTGGCCCGTGCTGGGTTAATGGGTCTCTCCCACTACAAGCTCAAAGGGTCAACTGGACAGGAATGAGCTCTGAGCTCCACAGTCACACATAGCTATAGCATATACTCCCATTACACACACAGGACATGCAAACACACAGGCGTGGAACCCTACTCTACCTTCAGGTAATGTGGTTTTCAGTCTGGAAAATAAGTTATACTTGTTTTCAAGTTTTATATTTTTGTGGAATCTGTTTTATATGGTTGACTAATAAAATCTATTGGAAAAGTATTTTGATGTTTAATACGACAATCATATCCTGAAAGTCTTTCAGAACAGAAAAAAAAAATGATTAGTGATTTTTTAGTCGAGCAAAGTTTTTCTCGTGATATTCTTTGACACACCTCTTTTGAATGGCAACTAGTTCCAATTGGCTTTCATGAACTTTTGAGAGATTGGCATAGTATTCTGTTGCCAACCTCTTTTCGTGATCCATTACATGTACACACACATATGTACACACACACACACACACACACATGTACACACACACGTGTACACACACACACACATGTACACACACACACATGTACACACACACACACACACACACACACATGTACACACACACACACACACACACATGTACACACACACACACACACACACACACACACACACACACATACACACACACACATGTACACACACACACAGACATGTACACACACATTCTTTTCTCGAGGGCTTAATAAATTTTCTTCACTCGCTAATCCACTGAGGACTGGGTGAGGCGCTAATCTCAGGGCAGCCGTTGTCTTTATATCCACCCACCCACACCCATGTCACATCCACATTCATGATCATTCGTCAGAACGATTCCTACCTTTTTCCCTTATTCCTTTCCCCAGGTGTGGGGTCAGAGGCCCTTTTCATATATATGTATATATTCCTCATATTTTGTTTTTCTACATATTTCGAAACGAAAAATAGTAATTACCGTCATGTTTTTGATAAATTTCGTCGAAGGAGACCCTGATGTGCCCAAAGCGGGTACTCAGCATATAATGTATGCGAAGGATGAATATGCACCATACAAATTTCCCGCGCTTTTTAGTCGACACGGTGCTACATCTAGCAGGCTTTGGGAGTGTTAGCGCGGGCGATCACTTTCGGTCGCCGAGACTGGCGATCGCCACCGCTGGAGAAAAATGGGTGTTTAAAGTACGGGCTTCCTCACCGACACGATCGCCAAGCGTAACTTCGCCAGGCATTCGCCGACCTTGGCGGATGGTTTTAAAGTACGGCCCTTAGAGGTCATTTAATTGTGTTCCCCAGCCTGACATTTGACAGCTGTCAGAAGGTAGGGGAAGGCCTCCCTCCTCTACCTCGCTACACAATGGTCTGGTTTTCCAAACTATTTAATCTTCCATATTTGGCAAGGCTTTCCTAGGAGTCTTTGACATTTCCAGGAGTATAGTGTTATGACCAGGTGGTAGTGTGACCCTTCCTCTGTACCCTGAACATGAAGAAACACTCATTAGAACCCGATTGCCCCCCTCTTTGACCTTCAGAAATACAGAACATAGTTGACATGAGAAGCAAAAGTGTCTTATAATACCAATCCCAGGATATAGTTAATATTGTGTCATCAAAACCCAGATTGAATTCAAACCTCTCCTGCGTCCATCCCACTCTGATTGGGCTCATGTTAACGCCGCCCTGCACTGTGACGCCTTGTTTAAGAGGCCCCCGAGCCAAGAAGGACGGAACAGAGAGGGAGAAAGCTGTTGCTGAGAGGGAGAAAATATAAGAAAGATTTTAATGGAAGCGACCAAGATAGATAATGGAGAGAGAGAGAGAGAGAGAGAGAGAGAGAGAGAGAGAGAGAGAGAGAGAGAGAGAGAGAATTACCTCCACTAAAAATGATCCACAAAGTCTAAATGGATGTATATAATCCCCCCTTTGCGCCCATGGACCCCCCTAACGAAACAGACCAGCTATAGTGTAAGCTATCTAATGGGGGCCTTCTCCCCCTCGACAACTTAACAAAACTACAAAAAAACATCACACTTTCCCTCCTTATTATAAAAATTCCTTGATTGCTCGTTAACCATTTTAGAAAAAAATAAATTAACACTCACCAATGGGCTCCTCCTGTGTTCCTCGTCTTCTTCCCAGTCCTCCTCCTCCTCCTCTTCTTCGTTTGGTAGTGTCTGCAAATCAAGTTTGGTGTCAATTAACTGTGTAAACATCAAGCAGGTGAAGTCACTCAAATTTATCTATTTGTATATATTTCATGGTGGCAAAATTTAAATTATCAGTTTCATTTTCACCAGTGACACGAATTTGAGGCTGTTTTCCACAATAGAATTTCACTCTAATAAGTGAATCAGACCCCACAGAGATATTACCAGAGTGTGTAGGAATGAATACAAAGATAACCACATACTTTGATTTAACTCTAGGATGTCTCGTGGATCATCAATAAATAAAAAACAAAATATCTGGACAGGCCACTCTTGAGCCCGTTACCTTCAATGACACCCCAAAACAGTCCCTGCGCCAAGTGTGTAGCCCATATTTTGGTTGTGTTAGGTGTGCCTATTAGCAACTACTACTATTTTTACTGAACGAGGGACACATGATCCATATAAACCATTAATACTACCTAATAATATTAAACAAATTATATACGTGCTACCAGGGAATCATGAGGATTAATGTTATTGTAATTCTCACGTTTACTCAACCCTACTAAACCTATCCACCCTGCGCCCACCTAGCCTCCAGCAGGTGCCCACCCTGGCTCGCATAACCATAGCAGGGCACGATAACAGAAAACCTTATTCCCGATAACCGATAACTGATAATGGAAAACCTTATCGGTGATAACCGATATTCGTTAACTGGAAACACAAATATAGGCGATAACCGATACCCGATATTAATCCACAATTCCGATACTAGCTAGCGATAAGTCCGATAGGCGAAAACGATACTATATTGATATTTCAAATAAAAAACATAGATGAATTCATATTTTCATTATCTGTATTTTTAAAAACTTACAAAATCTGAAAACCACACGTTGACACGTACATATGGACGGTAATACTAGAAACGCCTGAACCGGTGTTGTGTTATTTGGCGTCCCCACCGACAAACACTGGTCTCTCGTGAACTGCACATGCTCAGACCAGCAAGCGTAGACCTGAACAGTCTCACAAAGCTTTTTAACCGTAATTTAGAGTTGCTGGAAGGCTGAATCAGACATACAGTACCACTACCACCATCCCCGATGTTTCTAGATCGACACTCTGTACGAGTTGTATTTATATGTACAGTGTCGTTCTAGAAACAGCGAGGATGGTTGTACTGTATGTCTGATTCAGCCTTCCACTACTCTTAATGTGTTAAAAAGCTTTGTGATACTGTACAGGTCTATGCTTACTGGTCTGAACATGCGCAGTTCACGAGAGACCAGTGTTTGTTAACACAAGCGCCAGCTTTTGACGATGGGACACCAAATAACACAACACCGGGTGCCTTCAATATCATGGCATGCTCACAAACGAATATGGAATATCAAATTTGAGGTAGTGAATAATCATTTTGGGGCAAAGCTAAAGATTTTTCTCTTTGATGTATTCATTTTTGAGTCTAACATAAAAAAACAACCTAGTATTTTAATGTTGATGATCTAAGTACGAAATCTCTTCGCCAAAGATAATTCATACCCCCAAGTTTTTTCATAAAATACCGGGCACCCGGGCCACGCATGCGAGTAGGAGGAGACAACGTTTGTTTTTTTCTGAGGCAGAAAAAAAGTAGCGATTATCACTAGTTTGGTTACAAAAATAACGAAGATACCGATATATATTTAAATAAGCAGCGGATGGCCGACAACCCGATTTTGTTATCAGCGATAAAGTATCGCGATAACGCCCAGCTATGCGCATAACTCACCACCCACCTTCCTGCAATTACAGCTGATAATGTAGTACTGCGAACACTTAATATAACACGTCACGTCGTAGGGTATTCGTATCTTACAATTTTACTGAACACCAGTCGACCTGTCCTCCCCCGCTCACCTCTGTTGCGCCTCCTCATTCCCAGTACTACTAAAATGGATTCGCTGAGGAGAAGCACCTTCCACAGGGAGAGCGTGTCAGTTTTCCTGTTCCTCACTGGCTGACAGCCACTGATGAGGCTGCTGGCCAATACCAAATTTAAAGTGCATATTTCACCTTTTCTTTCTCCTTATTTTCTCCATGCAAACAGTTTAATACTTACTAAAAATGGTCATTATCGTAAATAAATCTGTCTCAGGAAAACAAATAACCAGTGAGGCTGGCAAGGAGAGGAGGAGAGCTCACCATGCTGTGCCCAGTGACCATATTGACGTGTGTGTGTGTGTGTGTGTGTGTGTGTGTGATATACCCAATACCTACATATATAAATATATATATATATATATATATATATCTATATATATATATATATATATATATATATATATATATATATATATATATTTATGCCACAGCTCTCAGTGTTTTTAATATACTAGGCTACTACTACCTACTCACCTAGACTTACATGCTGATTATGTTGAGTTTATGGCTGAAAGCTTGTTATATTCAATAGCGACATTTGAACTTTAGCGCGAGCGGCAATCTCGGACACAGCAGAGGGCGCTGTTTTGGCCCGGCCGTAGTGAGTTTCTTTATGTGCACCATGTAATTCTGCATGTTTTCATATATAATACATGATGATTATGTTGAGTTTATGGCTGAAAGCTTGTTATATTCGATAGCGACATTTGAAATTTGGCACACGCGATCTCGGTTACGGTGCGCTGTGTTGTTTTGGCCGGGCCGTAGTGAGTTTCTTTATGTGCACCATTTAATTCTGCATGTTTTCATATATAAAAATGATGATTATGCTGAGTTTATGGCTGAAAGCTTGTTATATTCAATAGCGACATTTGAAATTTGGCGAGCGTGGCGATCTCGGATACGGCGCAGGGCACTGTTTTGGCCCGGCCGTAGTGAATTTCTTTATGTGCACCATGTAATTCTGCATGTTTTCATATATAATACATGATGATTATGTTGAGTTTATGGCTGAAACCTTGTTATATTCAATAGCGACATTTGAAATTTAGCGCTAGAGGCGATCTCGGATACGGTGCGGGGTGTTGTTTTGGCCTGGCCGTAGTGAGTTTCTTTGTGTACCATTGAATTCTGCATGTTTTCATATATAATACATGATGATTGTGTTGAGTTTATGACTGAAAACTAGTTATATTCAATAGCAACATTTGAAATTTGGCGCGTGCGGCGATCCTGGATACGGTGCAGCACGCTGTTTTGGCCCGGCCGTAGTGAGTTTCTTTATGTGCACCATTTAATTCTGCATGTTTTCATATATAATACATGATGATTATGTTGAGTTTATGGCTGAAAGCTTGTTATATTCAATAGCGACATTTGAAATTTAGAGCTCGCGGCGATCTCGGACACAGCAGAGGGCGCTGTTTTGGCCCGGCCGTAGTGAGTTTCTTTATGTGCACCATGTAATTCTGCATGTTTTCATATATAATACATGATGATTATGTTGAGTTTATGGCTGAAACCTTGTTATATTCAATAGCGACATTTGAAATTTGGCTCACGCGGCGATCTCGGATACGGTGCGAGGTGTTGTTTTGGCCTGGCCGTAGTGAGTTTCTTTATGTGCACCATTTAATTCTGCATGTTTTCATATATAAAAATGATAATTATGCTGAGTTTATGGCTGAAAGCTTGTTATATTCAATAGCGACATTTGAAATTTGTGGCGTGGAGATCTCGGCTACAGCTGAGGGCTCTGTTTTGGCCCGGCCGTAGTGAATTTATTTATGTGCACCATGTAATTCTGCATGTTTTCATATATAATACATGATGATTATGTTGAGTTTATGGCTGAAACCTTGTTATATTCAATAGCGACATTTGAAATTTAGCGAATGGCGATCTCGGATACGGTGCGGGGCGTTGTTTTGGCCCGGCCGTAGTGAGTTTCTTTATGTGTACCATTTAATTCTGCATGTTTTCATATAATACATGATTATTATGCTGAGTTTATGGCTGAAAGCTTGTTATATTCAATAGCGACATTTGAAATTTGACGCGTGGCGATCTCTGATACGGCGCTGGGCGATGTTTTGGCCTGGCCGTAGTGAGTTTCTTTATGCACCATTTAATTCTGCATGTTTTCATATATAATACATGATGATTATGTTGAGTTTATGGCTGAAAGCTTGTTATATTCAATAGCGACATTTGAAATTTAAGCTTGGCGATCTCGGACACTGCTGAGGGCGCTGTTTTGGCCCGGCCGTAGTGAGTTTCTTTATGTGCACCATGTAATTCTGCATGTTTTCATATATAATACATGATGATTATGTTGAGTTTATGGCTGAAAGCTTGTTATATTCAATAGCGACATTTGAAATTTGGCACACGCGGCGATCTCGGATACGGTGCGAGGTGTTCTTTTGGCCTGGCCGTAGTGAGTTTCTTTATGTGTACCATTTAATTCTGCATGTTTTCATATATAATACATGATGATTATGCTGAGTTTATGGCTGAAAGCTTGTTATATTCAATAGCGACATTTGAAATTTGGCGGCGTGGCGATCTCGGATACGGCGCAGGGCACTGTTTTGGCCGGGGCTTAGTGTTTTTCTTTGTGCACCATGTAATTCTGCATGTTTTCATATATAATACATGATGATTATGTTGAGTTTATGGCTGAAACCTTGTTATATTCAATAGCGACATTTGCAATTTGAAAAGCTATGCGATCTCGGATACGGGGCTCGGTGGTCTTTTGGCCCGGCCGTAGTGAGTTTCTTTATGTGCACCATTTAATTCTGCATGTTTTCATATATAATACATGATGATTATGCTGAGTTTATGGCTGAAAGCTTGTTATATTCAATAGCAACATTTGAAATTTGGCACGTGGCGATCTCGGATACAGCGAGGGCGCTGTTTTGGCCCGGCCGTAGTGAGTTTCTCTATGTGGACCATTTAATTCTGCATGTTTTCATATAATACATGATGATTATGTTGAGTTTATGGCTGAAAGCTTGTTATATTCAATAGCGACATTTGAAATTTGAAGCGTGGCGATCTCGGATACAGCAGAGGGCGCTGTTTTGGCCCGGCCGTAGTGAGTTTCTTTATGTGCACCATGTAATTCTGCATGTTTTCATATATAATACATGATGATTATGTTGAGTTTATGGCTGAAAGCTTGTTATATTCAATAGCGACATTTGAAATTTAGCGCGAAAGGCGATCTCGGATAGCAGAGGGCGCTGTTTTGGCCCGGCCGTAGTGAGTTTCTTTATGTGCACCATTTAATTCTGCATGTTTTCATATATAATACATGATGATTATGTTGAGTTTATGGCTGAAAGCTTGTTATATTCAATAGCGACATTTGAAATTTGGCACGTGCGGCGATCTCGGATATGGTGCGGGGTGTTGTTTAGGCCCGGCCGTAGTGAGTTTCTTTATGTGCACCATTTAATTCTGCATGTTTTCATATATAATACATGATGATTATGTTGAGTTTATGGCTGAAAGCTTGTTATATTCAATAGCGACATTTGAAATTTAGCGTACGATCTCGGACACAGCAGAGGGCGCTGTTTTGGCCCAACCGTAGTGAGTTTCTTTATGTGCACCATGTAATTCTGCATGTTTTCATATATAATACATGATGATTATGTTGAGTTTATGGCTGAAAGCTTGTTATATTCAATAGCGACATTTGAAATTTGGCACACGTGTCGATCTCGGATACGGTGCTAGTTGTTTTGGCCTGGCCGTAGTGAGTTTCTTTATGTGCACCATTTAATTCTGCATGTTTTCATATATAAAAATGATGATTATGCTGAGTTTATGGCTGAAAGCTTGTTATATTCAATAGCGACATTTGAAATTTGGCGCGCGTGGCGATCTCGGATACGGCGCAGGGCACTGTTTTGGCCCGGCCGTAGTGAGTTTCTTTATGTGCACCATGTAATTCTGCATGTTTTCATATATAATACATGATGATTATGTTGAGTTTATGGCTGAAACCTTGTTATATTCAATAGCGACATTTGAAATTTAGCGAATGGCGATCTCGGATACGGTGCGGGGTGTTGTTTTGGCCCGGCCGTAGTGAGTTTCTTTATGTGTACCATTTAATTCTGCATGTTTTCATATATAATACATGATGATTATGCTGAGTTTATGGCTGAAAGCTTGTTATATTCAATAGCAACATTTGAAATTTGGCGCGCGTGGCGATCTCGGATACGGCGCAGGGCGCTGTTTTGGCCCGGCCGTAGTGAGTTTCTTTATGTGCACCATTTAATTCTGCATGTTTTCATATATAATACATGATGATTATGTTGAGTTTATGGCTGAAAGCTTGTTATATTCAATAGCGACATTTGAAATTTAGCGCGGCGATCTCGGACACAGCTGAGGGCGCTGTTTTGGCCCGGCCGTAGTGAGTTTCTTTATGTGCACCATGTAATTCTGCATGTTTTCATATATAATACATGATGATTATGTTGAGTTTATGGCTGAAAGCTTGTTATATTCAATAGCGACATTTGAAATTTGGCGCGCGGGGCGATCTCGGATACGGTGCGAGGTGTTGTTTTGGCCTGGCCGTAGTGAGTTTCTTTATGTGCACCATTTAATTCTGCATGTTTTCATATATAAAAATGATGATTATGCTGAGTTTATGGCTGAAAGCTTGTTATATTCAATAGCGACATTTGAAATTTGACGAGTGTGGCGATCTCGGATACGGCGCAGGGCACTGTTTTGGCCCGGCCGTAGTGAGTTTCTTTATGTGCACCATGTAATTCTGCATGTTTTCATATATAATACATGATGATTATGTTGAGTTTATGGCTGAAACCTTGTTATATTCAATAGCGACATTTGAAATTTGGCACTAGAGGCGATCTCGGATACGGTGCGGGGGGTTGTTTTGGCCCGGCCGCAGTGATTTTCTTTATGTGTACCATTTAATTCTGAATTTTTTCTTATTTTATACATTATGATTATGTTGAGTTTATGGCTGAAAGCTTGTTATATTCAATAGCAACATTTGAAATTTGGCGCGCGTGGCGATCTCGGATACGGCGCAGGGCGCTGTTTTGGCCCGGCCGTAGTGAGTTTCTTTATGTGCACCATTTAATTCTGCATGTTTTCATATATAATACATGATGATTATGTTGAGTTTATGGCTGAAACCTTGTTATATTCAATAGCGACATTTGAAATTTAGCGCTGGCGATCTCGGACACAGCAGAGGCGCTGTTTTGGCCCGGCCGTAGTGAGTTTCTTTATGTGCACCATTTAATTCTGCATGTTTTCATATATAATACATGATGATTATGTTGAGTTTATGGCTGAAAGCTTGTTATATTCAATAGCGACATTTGAAATTTGGCACACGCGGCGATCTCGGATACGGTGCAGGGCGCTGTTTTGGCCCGGCCGTAGTGAGTTTCTTTATGTGCACCATTTAATTTTGCATGTTTTCATATAATACATGATGATTATGTTGAGTTTATGGCTGAAAGCTTGTTATATTCAATAGCGACATTTGAAATTTGGCGGCGTGGCGATCTCGGACACAGCAGAGGGCGCTGTTTTGGCCCGGCCGTAGTGAGTTTCTTTTTGTGCACCATGTAATTCTGCATGTTTTCATATATAATACATGATGATTATGTTGAGTTTATGGCTGAAAGCTTGTTATATTCAATAGCGACATTTGAAATTTAGCGCGAATGGCGATCTCGGATACGGTGCGGGGTGTTGTTTTGGCCTGGCCGTAGTGAGTTTCTTTATGTGTACCATTTAATTCTGCATGTTTTCATATATAATACATGATGATTATGTTGAGTTTATGGCTGAAAGCTTGTTATATTCAATAGCGACATTTGACATTTAGCGAGCGTGGCGATCTCGGATACGGCGCAGGGTGTTGTTAAGGTTTTCATTATCAGTTATCGGTTATCGGAATAAGGTTTTCTGTTATCGTGCCCTGCTATGGCGGAGACGCTGTCTTTCTCCTCAGTCTGAAGCTAGCCAGCACTGTGAGTGGAACGTTTCTCTGGAATACACACTGCATTTTGACCCTACTATGGCACCCAAGCATCCTTCCACCTCGTCCAGTGACATAAGAACATAGGAGTCTGCAAGAGGCGTACCCTGCAGGGCAGCTCCTCTGAACCTTGGCTCCCGTGTATCTAACCCTACCTAATATCGCTGTCCATGACGCATCAACAAAGTGATGGTGGTGAGTGTTTTTGTTGTGTCAGTGACTTACAAATGTAATGTAGCAATTCTTTCTTTAGAAAACTTTAACTTAACCCGGTGGTGGCAGGGATCATGTTTCTTAATGGTCCCTCAAGCAAGAAAAATGAGAAAAATCACCCTCACACAAACCATTTCATATTATATATCAAAGCATTTGTGATCAGTTTATGTGTATTACTTTCCTCTCTGTCAAAGGCTGTAAAATAAGGCAAAAGTAAGTAGAAAAATATATCTACCCTTGCAGGTGAAAATATAGCCTGTTAGCTTTTGAGACCAAACCATGTAGTGAGCCTCCTCCTCCCTCCCTGCTGGCTAGGCTTCCTTTTAATATGTATTTCCACACATGATGCGGCCAATATTAGGAGTCTTTTCACACCAATATTTACTGTATAATGATGACTTGACTCCTGCATTAGCACCGGTGAGTGAGTTAGGGCTTAGGAACTTTGATGCCAGGATTGGGTGACTTATTCCTGGGTTTAAACTTATACAAAATCAGGTTGGCGACATGTCTGTGGTAAGTCCCTTGTACAATAAGAAATATTACTTTCCTCTCTGTCAAGGGCTGAATAAATAAATCAAATTAATCTAACTATATTATAAAGCAAAACCAATCTTGCATGCATAATATGTATCCAGTGTGTAGTAAGCACTTTGGCAAACATATATCATGCATCCTATGCTTAACCCTGCGGGGATCATGTTTCTTACCCGGTAGCAGCGACGGGCCAAATTTGTGGCTTTACCGTGTAGCAGCAATGGAACAAATTTGTGGCTTTACCGTGTAGCAGCGACAGGCCAAATTTGTGGCTTTACCGTGTAGCAGCAACGGGCCAAATTTGTGGCTTTACCGTGTAGCAGCAACAGGCCAAATTTGTGCCATGATATAAACCCCAAAATAGATGATGTGTAAACTGATCACAAATGCTTTGATATGTATTATGAAATGGTTTGTGAGGGGTGATTTTTTCTCATTTTTCTCGCTTGGGGGGACCATTAAGAAACATGATCCCCGCTGCTACCGGGTTAAGAAACATGATCCCCGCTGCTACCACCACCACTGGGTTAAAAGGCCTTTCCCTCTAAGCAAGGGGATGTACTGAACATTTTACAACACAATGGGTTACTAAGTGAGCTGCTGAACATTTTACAGCTCAATATAACGGGTTCACCCTTTGGGGGCTTCTGGCGGGGGTAATGAAGGCAGGGCAGGAAATGAGTAGAGAAAGCTTACCTATTTCTCCAAGCTGCTGAAAAGCTTGTTGGTGAAGAATTACTTGTCGGTGAAGAGACTGTTGTTGAGGTGAGGAGTGCCCTGTGTTATGGCACCTCCCAGCACTGCTACACCAACCTGCAAATATGTGTCCACTCTCAAAGTCTTGTACCGGGAAAGACAGCATGGGATAATATATTATGAAATCTCTCTCTCTATCAAGGGCTGTATAATTAAGATAATTAATTGATACTCTCTCTCTCATATTTGTTTTTTTACATACTTTTCTTCCTCTACCCCTCGCTCTCTCTCTCTCTCCCCTCATAACTCTATACATACAGCCAGGCCTATACTTTGAGGCAGTGCCAACCACTGCACCACAAGCCACCCCCATAAAACTATATGGAACTCAATATTCCATTAATTTCATAAAATATGTCCTTTCTGTTGAATATTGATATCTGAAACAGTTGGCAACATTAGCACAAGAGAACTCACTAAACTCAGTACATGTATTTTCCACCAGTTGGTCAGTCACAGTCAGTGCCTCGGCAGTTTGCTTTGTGAGATTACCAGCTCAGTGGCATCTACGTGTATGCTTGTTAAGTCCTGTTGCTTTCTTTGCTTTACCAGAGACATACAAAGTGAGATTCAAAGGGTTAACCTGAAAAAGGGTTTTCCTGCAGCTGATCAGCTGGCAGACCAAAGCTTACTAACCTATCTTTTTAAAATTCCCTCAGTGTTGGAGGAAAGGCAAGAGCAGGACTTTAGCAAGTACAATAACTTTATATCGAGAGTTCAAAACTTTAAATAGTGAGTTCAAGGATTAATTCATATCAATTGTCAAAGCCTACTTATAAATTTATAATAATGTAGGATTCTTCTTGTTGTTTTGTGGTATATACCTTGAAGAGAATAAATGAATCATTGCAAATGAATACGTTGTTTTCCTTTACCATCTTTGGAGCACACCATTTAACTCATGGAATACTTTTACTAAAAAAATCAAATAAAAAAAAAATCATGATTTTGTTTGGTAATAACAATCATGATTTTAGAGTACAGAAATCACAGATTTAATCATCTGATTAAATCAATTTGATTTAATCATTGCCAACCCTGCTTAGGCGATTATTTCTTTAGTGACAAATTTTGCTATTATCCAGAAAGCTACATATTCAAGGCACTGTACAGGGGATCCTCAGCTATGATGCCCTCCACCTATGACTATTTCAAGGTTATGACACAACCCACAAATTATTAAGTTTGGAAAGTTTGGTTTTGTGGGCAGCACAACATCTGTGGTCATATGCCGGAGAGAGACAGGAGGGAAGGAATTATAGAAGGAACAGACCCCAGGAGACGGGACACAACCCCTGATTAATACCTTGTACACTGCTGGGTGGACAGGGGCTATGTAGGGTATCGGAAAAGCCGCCCAAATTTTCCACTCCGCCTGGGAATCGAACCTGGCTCTCTCGGTTGTGACCAGTGTGCTAACCACTGCACCACAAAGCCCCCCTGCAAATATGTGTCCACTGTCAAAGTCTTGTATTGGGAAAGACAGCACTGGATAAGATATTCTATAGTCTCTCTCTATCAAGGACTGTAAATTAACCCTTTGGTTGCTAAATACTTGCAGGGAGGACTAGCGTAACTTGCCGCTGGTGCTAAACCCTCCCTGCGAGTTCCAGGGCCCAAATTTACAATTAATCTTAATCTTTAACTTAAAAGTTCCACTGAATCTCAAGTTTAACTTATAGCTGAGCTTAAATGAAAAAATAAGTTCAACTTCACTCAGCAGCTGATCCAGTTTGAAAATTTGTCCTGGCAAAAGATGTATTTTTTAAATTGCAGAATTGCGACACTTCAGTGATTGAATATGTAGTAATACTACTTTATCAATGTTATATGATGATATACTTCAGAAATATGGGCATAATAAGGTAGTATTTATAAAATAAAGGTTACGTTTATCATCCGCGCAAGGTGATATTCTTTTTATTTTCTCTTGAATGTAAACACGGACACGCGTTCCTGTTCGTCTTCCTCATTCTTGCATCACCCGCCCTCTGACGAGGTAATCATGGAAAATATTGCCGCTTTCACTTCTCCCAAGAGGAAAAGGGGAGTGAATTGGAGAGACTGCCACACTCTACACATAGTAAGTAAGTAAGTAAGTAAGTAAATATTTATTGCCTTTAAAATATAAGAATATTGTTATATAAACATAACATAAAACATGGCAATGGCACAGCCTGTCAAGCCGAAGCTTCCCGACAGACATGGAATTATATTATTTTATTTAATGTTTACATTGGCACAAAATTGGTACCTAATATATTATTAACTAACGTATAGAACAATAAGAATAATTATAATAATATGTTGCTGAGAATAACAATAACAATATCAATTATAATAATAATAATAATAATAATAATAATAATAATAATAATGAACATTACACTTGTGAAACTAAGTTCATACCACACACTACAATTGATTACTACTTTGACAATTATATAAATAAGTTTTCACAGATTTTTTAAAAATGGATAAATTTATATGATTGAGAAGAGTCTTAATATGTAGAGGCAATGAATTCCACATTTGGGGACCTGAGTATAATATACTGTGCTTAAAGAGAGAAGTTCTGAACTGTGGACATATGAGATTGATATCATTACCTCGAATGTTGTATGATGTGTGTACCAGTCTGAAAGGTTGACCTCCACAATACTGTGTAAGGCACTTGTAAATGCTTAACAATAAAAAATATTTATGAATATTTGGAAAACTAAGAAAATTTTGTGTATTAATTATATTTTGTGTTGACTCAAACCTACTCATATAAAATATACACCTAAAAATTTTATTTTGAGCTACTGATATTTTCTTAATGAAGGACTGCCAAGTACAGGCCCAGACTGATACACAATAGGTGAGATGGGGATAACAAAGTGTGTAATAAATACTAGTGAGGGATTCAGGTGTGAGATTATTGCGGACTCTGTATAACATACCGCACATCCTTGCTAATTTATTTGTGACAAATGAAATATGTTGATTCCAATTCATATTCTCATCTATGTAAACACCCAAAAATTTTGTGAAATTTACTCTGTCTAATGTGTTTCTCTCTATGTTTATAGGAGGAATGTTATATTGTAATGAACGATTTTGAAAAAATATGTAATTAGTTTTTGCAATATTCAGACTCAATTCATTAATTTTAGTCCAATAATTATTTTTTCTAGTTCTGTAACTAAATTTATATGAAGATCGTTAATGTTTACATTATTTAATAAAAGATTTGTATCGTCAGCATAAATCGTATATTTGAATTTAGAACTTACATTAACAATGTCGTTTATATAGATGAGAAAGAGTATCGGTCCTAATATTGACCCCTGCGGTACACCCTTGTTGATTGCCCTAAAAGAAGAATACGTGGCGTTGCAATATACAGCTTGTGACCTATTGGTTAAATAACTTTCAAATAGTTTTAAGGGAATACCTCTAACGCCATAGTGACTTAGCTTACTCAATAAAATTTTGTGATTCAATGTATCGAATGCCTTAGATAAATCTAAAATATTCCAATTAAATAATGTTTCTTTTCTAAATACTGATATACATTAGATATGAACTGTAAAATAGCTGTTTCTGTGGAACGACCTGCCCTAAACCCATGCTGGTAGTCTGTGAGTAGATTATTGTTTTCAAAAAATTTACAAGACGGAAGTAATAACTTTTCAAAAACCTTGCTAAATGCTGGAAGTATTGAAATAGGTCTATAGTTTTAATATCGGATCTACTGCCTGATTTAAGTAGTGGTACAACTTTGGCTTTTTTAAGTGCATCCGGAAATATTCCAGTTTTTAACATCAGATTCACTATGTGTGTTAATGGAATGGATATATTATTAGCTGTGTGTTTCAAAACAATTGGGGAAATATCATCAAATCCGGAGGAAGAAGTTTTAAATGCCGTAATATATTTTTTCAATTTCTAAGTTTGTGGCAGGAAATAAATACATAGAAAAATTGGGAGAGTTGTGTAAATAATTTAAAAATTCATTACCTACAGTTTCTGCTGCTTGCTGACTTGCTTTCAAAAAATGTTCATTAAATTTATCTGGAATGTTATAACAAATTGGTCGTAGCTCAATTTCACTGTTTTTACCATCTGTAGATCTACCTAATAAGTTATTTATTGACTTCCAGTGAGACTTAGGGTTGCCTTGGCTAGCTAATAGTTGGTCTTGGTGATACTTCTTCTTTGCTTCTTTTAAAAGTGATGTTAGTCTATTTCTGAAAGTCCTATATTGCTCTCGAAAAGTTAAAGGCCATTTATATGCTAGTTTTTCAAGTCTATGTTTTTCTCTAATGCTCTTCTTTAATGCTGGAGTAATGTGTGGACTGCGATTATTTTTGTTACTAACTTTAATTGTTTTCTTAGGGAAGCAATTATCATAATTTGTTTTGAAATTGTTGTAAAATAGATTATAGGAGTTGTTAGGACATGTACAGTTTATGACATCAGACCAATCTGTGTGAGAAAGTGCAGCACTAAATGTGTCTAAAGCTTCCTGGGTGAACGTTCTTTTCGTTATGAATGTGGGAGGAGATGGAATATTATTACATTTAAATAAAGATATCACTGGAAAATGATCAGTAATATCAGTTTTGATTACATAATTTCCTACGTTGTTCTCAACACATGTGGACCAAATGTGATCTATAAGGGTGGCGGATGTGGCCGTAACTCGTGTTGGCAGGGTTGTCAGTGGAAACAGGGAATAACTATACATTAAATTCATAAGGTCCTGAATGTTACCGTCATTATTATGTAATAAATTCATATTTAAATCTCCAAAATAAATATTTCACTAGGATTTTTGTCTTTTGCAGTAGTTAAAATTTCATTGAGAACATTAAGAAAATTATTCACATTACCTTGAGGAGGTCTATATATACATATAAATAAAAATATTTTACCATTAAATTTTACTTCCACTGCCACACTCTCAATAAATATTTCCATTCGACTGAATTCAATTACTTTATGACCTGTGTACCTGTTCGAGACGTAAACAGCCACACCCCCACCATACCTGTTCCTGTTATTTGTGAACATTTCATATGCTGTCAGAGAATACAATGTAGAAATGCCTGCGTCGAGCCTGGTTTCAGTGAAACCAAGCACGTCATAAATTACATTGTCAGACAGTACAGTGTCTTTGAAATATTGGAAATTGGTGGATATGGATCTTACATTCAGTGTTAATAAATTAAAATCACTATTGTTACAAAGAGAAGATAGATTATCAAGAAAAATATATTCAGATTTAGGAAAGTTAGTGTTTCTAGATCTTATATAAAACTGATTGACATCGATATCATTGTTATAATTGTTATCTTGCACATTTAAGGGATCAAAGCTTTCATAAATTTCTTGCCTGAATATTTCATCGAAATTAAAAACATCCATCAAATCTTCATCAGAAACATTATTAAAAGGAAACATGTAGTTATCTAGCGTAGTAGTAGTAGCAGTAATGGTAGTAGCAGCAGTGGTAGAAGTAACAACAGTAGCTGAAGTAGTAGTAGTAGTAGTTGTAATAGTAATAGCAGCAGTAGTAGTAGTAGTAGTGGTAGTAGTAGTAGTAGTGGTAGTAGCAGTAGTAGTAATAGCAGCAGTAGTAACAGTAGTAGTAATAGCAGCAGTAGTAGTAGTAGTAGTAGCAATAGTAGTAGTAGTAGTAGTAGCAGTAGTGGTAGTAGCAGTAGTAGTAATAGCAGTAGTAGTAGTAGTAGTAGCAGTAGCAGTAGTAGTAGTAGCAGTAGCAGTAGCAGTAGTAGTAATAGCAGTAGTAGTAGCAGTAGTAGTAGTAGTAGCAGTAGTGGTAGTAGCAATGATAGTAGTAAGAGTAATAGCAGTAGCAGTAGTAGTAGTAATAGTAGTAGTAGTAGTAGTAATAAAAGTAGTAGTAAAAGTAGTAGTAAAAGTAGTAGTAGTAGTAGTAGTAGTAGTAGTAGTAGTGATAGCAGTAATGGTAGTAGTAGTAGCAGTAATAGAAGCACCAACAGTAGTAGAAGTAGTAGTAGTAGTAGTAGTAGTAGTAGTAGTAAGCGGCAATAGTAGCAATAAGTAATATCAAGAGGTAGTAGTAATTGTATTGGTAGTAGTAAATTAATGGTTGAAGAAATATAGTTGAAGTAGAGGTAATGATAGTCCTGAAGTGTTAAGTAAAGGTCACAGGAGTGACAATTGGTTGCACAATAACAATAAACTATTTTGGGTGACATGAATGAAAACAAGAGTACTGATATCATGCTAGTGAAATCGAAGTTGAAGAATGTTGAGTGACTTTACTTATCTACTTCTTCCTGCGTTCTCTCAGATTCTTCTGGGTACGTCCACCCATTATGTCCATTCCTCCTCCCATTTGAACACCTGTCTCAGTCGACATCCCGTCAGCACCAGCATGAGGCAGCAACGAGGAGGCACCGCCAGCACCACCACTAGGCACCTTCGGCAGAGCACCAGTCAGGGAAGTAGCAGTCTTCGAAGCACTAGTCTGGGAGTCTCCAGTCGCAGCAGAACTTACGCCTCCAGTGGTCCCAGTCCCAGCACTGTGGGCCGCCCCGCCCCCGCCAGAGCTGCAAGGAGTCGGACCAGCGCCTCGATGTGTCGGGTCAGCTGCGATGGTTGAGAATGATGATTGTTGGCCAGTTTTTTCTTTGATGATCAATCGCGTGTGACGGAAGTACGCGATTTTACCTTCATCTCTCGCTTTCTTCAGTAGAGGTAGTTGCTTCATCTTGATTTCTTGAGAGGCAGGGCAGAGATCTTCACTGATGTAGATGCCGGTTCCTTTGAGTTTCTTTGCATTCCTAATGACTGTTTCTCGGTCGCTGTACTTCTCAAACCGTACAACGACTGGCCGGGGGCGGGATGGGTTGACCGGTCCCACCCTGTGAGCACGTTCGAGACTCACAGGGGGAAGCTCTAGATTATCGTTGATCATCTTTGATACTTTGGTGCTTGTGTTCTCCCATGTTTCACCCGCTTGTTCTTGGAGGCCAGTGATCCGTAGATTATTGCGTCTACTATAGTCCTCGTTGTAGTTGAGTCGCTGTACCGTCTCCGAGACTTTGGATTCAAGTCCTTCAATAATCACTTGTTTCTCATTTAGCGTTTTCTGAAGCACTTTGATGTTGTTCTTTAAGTCCACAATTTCGGCCTGTGAGAATTCTAGACTTTTGATCAGATCAGTCACTGTACCTTCAACCAACTCTGTACGCTTATTGAGCTGTTCCACCACCAAGTCCATGGCGGAACGAAAGGCCCGTTCTTGAGAGTCCAGGAGCACTTTCACTGCCTCAAGATCCATGACTGGTGGCTGAGGCAGAGTTGGAGGAATTGGAAGGCACGTCTGATCGCTGCAAAGGTGTGCAAAGGGAAGGGAGTCAACAGATACCGTCTGCAAGGGTAGCCACTGTCCCCTAATAGATGACATGAATCCGGTGGTATACGATGATCCTCAAACATGCGTTTGAGGCCACCCTCACGCCAAATACGAGCATCATGAGTGGACCCAGGCCAATTAGCTACAACATTAAGAATATTATATTTGGCATCAAACACTAATTGTGTGTTTATGCTATGGAAATTCTTCCTGTTGACATAGTCTGCTTCATATTCCCTGACATGCGTGCAATCTATTACACCAACAATGCCAGGGAAGTTTGCAACTTGCACAAATTCTTGTTGTTTCTCTCGGATTTCAGGGACGGTGCGAGGAAATCGAATGAATTGGACAAGTATGGCTGGCTGTAAGTGCCTTGAGGGTATCGGTGATCGCTTTGCTTACTGACGACTGTGATGGACCAAGATCATCACTGTTACACATCTGCATTTTCCCGTTGCTAAGTAACGCAGTGTAATAATTACTTTCATTTCCGGCGTCAATACAAAACTCCTTGCAGTAGGGCTTTGCAGGGCCCCCTCATCAAATCCGTTACGAACAGTACTCCTGCACGGTCCAGTCTGTAGCGTTTCAATAGTTCTGCGTCACTCAAAGTATTCAGAACGTCTCTTCGCTCTTGAAAAGTCTTCTCTAGGCGCTGACGGGCTTGTTGACGTTCGGCCATCTTGGCGACTGAAGTTCGACTTAGGCTCCTTAAGACGGGTTTGGGCCCGCCTAAAATATCTCGTCAGCTAAGATCAACTTATGAGTGATAAGATGAAGAATAAAGTTAAACTCGCCCTAAAGTCAAACTTAGCGGTTAAAGATTTATTGTAAATTCGGGCCCAGTAGAGGGTAGCGGGACGCCTAGCGGGTCAGAGGCAAGAACAAACACGTTATCTAATAGGAGTGGCCATACAGGACGCAGGTAGCGGGTTCCCTCCAAGCTTACCTGCTACCCGCGTCCTGTATGGCCACTCCTATTAGATAACATGTGTTTGTTCTTGCCCCTGACCTGATAGGCGTCCTGCTACCCTCTAATGTCAAATGTGTGTTTTTTAGCTTCATAGCACAGAGGAAGGGTCACACCACCACCAGCCTCATAAAACTACCCCTGAAATGCCTAAACTCCTACAAAAAACATGTCAAATGTGTGTTTTTTTAGCTTCATAGCACAGAGGAAGGGTCACACCACCACCAGCCTCATAAAACTACCCCTGGAAATGCCCTAAACTCCTACAAAAAACATGTCAAATGTGTGTTTTTTAGCTTCATAGCACAGAGGAAGGGTCACACCACCACCAGCCTCATAAAACTACCCCTGGAAATGCCCTAAACTCCTACAAAAAACATGTCAAATGTGTGTTTTTTAGCTTCATAGCACAGAGGAAGGGTCACACCACCACCAGCCTCATAAAACTACCCCTGGAAATGCCCCAAACCTCAACAAAAGACTTAAATATTACATGTGAGTTTGGGTGTTGCAATGCATTATCATAATCTAACCATCTCTTCTGTCTCTCCTTTCTTTATTCAGTGGTCTAAGAGCCAAGAGGGAAGGAAGGAAGGAAGGAAGGAAGGAAGGAAGAAGTTTGCAATGGAAAGAGAATTGATTTGAACACTCACCAAGTCCTTATCCTCCTCCTCCTCTTCTTCCTCTTCATCTTCTCTTCTTCTTCCTCTGTAAACAGGGTAAGGAAATAAGTCAGCTGTAAAATAATTGGGATTTTTTGAGATAATAAATTATTTTCAAGGTAAAAAAATATATAGATAGATATTGGTAGAGAGAGAGAGAGAGAGATTTAATTCTGGTGCCATACTTGCTCACTTTTTCTTTCATCTTAAAAAATAATCTCTTTACTTTCTCAGCTTTAGAAATTTTCTCAATAACTGTGAAAGCATAACTCTCTCTCTCTCTCTCTCTCTCTCTCTCTCTCTCACACACACACACAAAATATATGCTGCATAATGTGATGACAAATGAGATGATGTGTATATATATAATATATATATATATATATATATATATATATATATATATATATATATATATATAGTATATATATATATATATATATATATATATATATATATATATATATATATATATATATATATATATATATATATATATATATATATATATATAGAGTGGTTTGGGAGTGATGATTTTTTTTCTCATATTTCACACTTAGAGGGAAGGAAGGGCCTGTAATAAGGGGGATATTCATAGGGTTTTGTTGGTAAGAGAACCGGGAAGGACACGTAGTAATGGGTTTAACCCCTTCAACACGAGTATACTGTGTCCTTGTGTGCCCGTACCATATCCCAGGACGCATACTGGCTTGCTTTAGCCAATATACGAGTTATTTTATCTCTATATTTATGCTTACATCTCAAAATTATCAATTAATTTATACTTCTTTATGTGCACCATGTAATTCTGCATGTTTTCATATATAATACATGATGATTATGTTGAGTTTATGGCTGAAAGCTTGTTATACTCAATAGCGACATTTGAAATTTGGCGCGTGGCGATCTCGGATACGGCGCAGGGCTGTTTTGGCCCGGCCGTAGTGAGTTTCTTTATGTGCACCATGTAATTCTGCATGTTTTCATATATAATACATGATGATTATGCTGAGTTTATGGCTGAAAGCTTGTTATATTCAATAGCGACATTTGAAATTTGGCGCGCGTGGCGATCTCGGATACGGTGCGAGGTGTTGTTTTGGCCTGGCCGTAGTGAGTTTCTTTATGTGCACCATTTAATTCTGCATGTTTTCATATATAATACATGATGATTATGTTGAGTTTATGGCTGAAAGCTTGTTATATTCAATAGCGACATTTGAAATTTAAGCGTGGCGATCTCGGACACAGCAGAGGCGCTGTTTTGGCCGGCCGTAGTGAGTTTCTTTATGTGCACCATGTAATTCTGCATGTTTTCATATATAATACATGATGATTATGTTGAGTTTATGGCTGAAAGCTTGTTATATTCAATAGCGACATTTGAAATTTGGCTCACGCGGCGATCTCGGATACGGTGCGAGGTGTTGTTTTGGCCTGGCCGTAGTGAGTTTCTTTATGTGCACCATTTAATTCTGCATGTTTTCATATATAATACATGATGATTATGTTGAGTTTATGGCTGAAAGCTTGTTATATTCAATAGCGACATTTGAAATTTAGCGGCGATCTCGGACACAGCAGAGGGCGCTGTTTGGGCTCGGCCGTAGTGAGTTTCTTTATGTGCACCATGTAATTCTGCATGTTTTCATATATAATACATGATGATTATGTTGAGTTTATGGCTGAAAGCTTGTTATATTCAATAGCGACATTTGAAATTTGGCACACGCGGCGATCTCGGATACGGTGCGAGGTGTTGTTTAGCCTGGCCGTAGTGAGTTTCTTTATGTGCACCATTTAATTCTGCATGTTTTCATATATAATACATGATGATTATGTTGAGTTTATGGCTGAAAGCTTGTTATATTCAATAGCGACATTTGAAATTTAGCCGCGATCTCGGACACAGCAGAGGGGCTGTTTTGGCCCGGCCGTAGTGAGTTTCTTTATGTGCACCATGTAATTCTGCATGTTTTCATATATAATACATGATGATTATGTTGAGTTTATGGCTGAAAGCTTGTTATATTCAATAGCGACATTTGAAATTTGGCCCTCTCGGCGATCTCGGATACGGTGCGGGGTGTTGTTTTGGCCTGGCCGTAGTGAGTTTCTTTATGTGCACCATTTAATTCTGCATGTTTTCATATATAATACATGATGATTATGTTGAGTTTATGGCTGAAAGCTTGTTATATTCAATAGCGACATTTGAAATTTAAGCTGCGGGGCGATCTCGGACACAGCAGAGGGCGCTGTTTTGGCCCGGCCGTAGTGAGTTTCTTTATGTGCACCATGTAATTCTGCATGTTTTCATATATAATACATGATGATTATGTTGAGTTTATGGCTGAAAGCTTGTTATATTCAATAGCAACATTTGAAATTTGGCACACGAGGCGATCTCGGATACGGAGCGCGGAGGTGTTTTGGCCAGGCCGTAGTGAGTTTCTTTATGTGCACCATTTAATTCTGCATGTTTTCATATATAATACATGATGATTATGATGAGTTTATGGCTGAAAGCTTGTTATATTCAATAGCGACATTTGAAATTTAGCTGTGGCGATCTCGGACACAGCAGAGGGCGCTGTTTTGGCCGGCCGTAGTGAGTTTCTTTATGTGCACCATGTAATTCTGCATGTTTTCATATATAATACATGATGATTATGTTGAGTTTATGGCTGAAAGCTTGTTATATTCAATAGCGACATTTGAAATTTGGCACACGCGGCGATCTCGGATACGGTGCGAGGTGTTGTTTTGGCCTGGCCGTAGTGAGTTTCTTTATGTGCACCATTTAATTCTGCATGTTTTCATATATAATACATGATGATTATGTTGAGTTTATGGCTGAAAGCTTGTTATATTCAATAGCGACATTTGAAATTTAAGCGGCAAGATCTCGGACACAGCAGAGGGGCTGTTTTGGCCCGGCCGTAGTGAGTTTCTTTATGTGCACCATGTAATTCTGCATGTTTTCATATATAATACATGATGATTATGTTGAGTTTATGGCTGAAAGCTTGTTATATTCAATAGCGACATTTGAAATTTGGCACGCAGCGATCTCGGATACGGTGCGAGGTGTTGTTTTGGCCTGGCCGTAGTGAGTTTCTTTATGTGCACCATTTAATTCTGCATGTTTTCATATATAATACATGATGATTATGTTGAGTTTATGGCTGAAAGCTTGTTATATTCAATAGCGACATTTGAAATTTAGCGTGGCGATCTCGGACACAGCAGAGGGCGCTGTTTTGGCCCGGCCGTAGTGAGTTTCTTTATGTGCACCATGTAATTCTGCATGTTTTCATATATAATACATGATGATTATGTTGAGTTTATGGCTGAAAGCTTGTTATATTCAATAGCGACATTTGAAATTTGGCACACGCGGCGATCTCGGATACGGTGCGAGGTGTTGTTTTGGCCTGGCCGTAGTGAGTTTCTTTATGTGCACCATTTAATTCTGCATGTTTTCATATATAATACATGATGATTATGTTGAGTTTATGGCTGAAAGCTTGTTATATTCAATAGCGACATTTGAAATTTAAGCGGCAGCGATCTCGGACACAGCAGAGGGCGCTGTTTTGGCCGGCCGTAGTGAGTTTCTTTATGTGCACCATGTAATTCTGCATGTTTTCATATATAATACATGATGATTATGTTGAGTTTATGGCTGAAAGCTTGTTATATTCAATAGCGACATTTGAAATTTGGCACATGGCGATCTCGGATTCGGGGATCGGTGTTGTTTTGGCCTGGCCGTAGTGAGTTTCTTTATGTGCACCATTTAATTCTGCATGTTTTCATATATAATACATGATGATTATGTTGAGTTTATGGCTGAAAGCTTGTTATATTCAATAGCGACATTTGAAATTTAGCGCGGCGATCTCGGACACAGCAGAGGGCGCTGTTTTGGCCCGGCCGTAGTGAGTTTCTTTATGTGCACCATGTAATTCTGCATGTTTTCATATATAATACATGATGATTATGTTGAGTTTATGGCTGAAAGCTTGTTATATTCAATAGCGACATTTGAAATTTAGCGTGCGTGGCGATCTCGGATACGGTGCGAGGTGTTGTTTTGGCCTGGCCGTAGTGAGTTTCTTTATGTGCACCATTTAATTCTGCATGTTTTCATATATAATACATGATGATTATGTTGAGTTTATGGCTGAAAGCTTGTTATATTCAATAGCGACATTTGAAATTTAAGCGTGGCTGATCTCGGACACAGCAGAGGGCGCTGTTTTGGCCCGGCCGTAGTGAGTTTCTTTATGTGCACCATGTAATTCTGCATGTTTTCATATATAATACATGATGATTACGTTGAGTTTATGGCTGAAAGCTTGTTATATTCAATAGCGACATTTGAAATTTGGCACATTGGCGATCTCGGATACGGTGCGAGGGGTTGTTTTGGCCAGGCCGTAGTGAGTTTCTTTATGTGCACCATTTAATTCTGCATGTTTTCATATATAATACATGATGATTATGTTGAGTTTATGGCTGAAAGCTTGTTATATTCAATAGCGACATTTGAAATTTAACGAGCGCGGCGATCTCGGACACAGCAGAGGGCGCTGTTTTGGCCCGGCCGTAGTGAGTTTCTTTATGTGCACCATGTAATTCTGCATGTTTTCATATATAATACATGATGATTATGTTGAGTTTATGGCTGAAAGCTTGTTATATTCAATAGCGACATTTGAAATTTGGCACACGCGGCGATCTCGGATACGGTGCGAGGTGTTGTTTTGGCCTGGCCGTAGTGAGTTTCTTTATGTGCACCATTTAATTCTGCATGTTTTCATATATAATACATGATGATTATGTTGAGTTTATGGCTGAAAGCTTGTTATATTCAATAGCGACATTTGAAATTTAAGCGCTGCGATCTCGGACACTGCACCAGGGGCTGTTTTGGCCCGGCCGTAGTGAGTTTCTTTATGTGCACCATGTAATTCTGCATGTTTTCATATATAATACATGATGATTATGTTGAGTTTATGGCTGAAAGCTTGTTATATTCAATAGCGACATTTGAAATTTGGCACACGCGGCGATCTCGGATACGGTGCGAGGTGTTGTTTTGGCCTGGCCGTAGTGAGTTTCTTTATGTGCACCATTTAATTCTGCATGTTTTCATATATAATACATGATGATTATGCTGAGTTTATGGCTGAAAGCTTGTTATATTCAATAGCGACATTTGAAATTTAGCGCGGAGATCTCGGACACAGCAGGGCGCTGTTTTGGCCCGGCCGTAGTGAGTTTCTTTATGTGCACCATGTAATTCTGCATGTTTTCATATATAATACATGATGATTATGTTGAGTTTATGGCTGAAAGCTTGTTATATTCAATAGCGACATTTGAAATTTAAGCGCGGCGATCTCGGACACAGCAGAGGGCGCTGTTTTGGCCAACCGTAGTGAGTTTCTTTATGTGCATCATGTAATTCTGCATGTTTTCATATATAATACATGATGATTATGTTGAGTTTATGGCTGAAAGCTTGTTATATTCAATAGCGACATTTGAAATTTGGCTCCCGCGGCGATCTCGGATACGGTGCGAGGTGTTGTTTTGGCCTGGCCGTAGTGAGTTTCTTTATGTGCACCATTTAATTCTGCATGTTTTCATATATAAAATGATAATTATGCTGAGTTTATGGCTGAAAGCTTGTTATATTCAATAGCGACATTTGAAATTTGGCGGCGTGGCGATCTCGGATCTGCGCAGGGCACTGTTTGGCCCGGCCGTAGTGAATTACTTTATGTGCACCATGTAATTCTGCATGTTTTCATATATAATACATGATGATTATGTTGAGTTTATGGCTGAAACCTTGTTATATTCAATAGCGACATTTGAAATTTAGCGCGAATGGCGATCTCGGATACAGTGCGGGGCGTTGTTTTGGCCCGGCCGCAGTGAGTTTCTTTATGTGTACCATTTAATTCTGCATGTTTTCATATATAATACATGATGATTATGCTGAGTTTATGGCTGAAAGCTTGTTATATTCAATAGCGACATTTGAAATTTGGCGGCGTGGCGATCTCGGATACGGCGCAGGGCGCTGTTTTGGCCCGGCCGTAGTGAGCTTCTTTATGTGCACCATTTAATTCTGCATGTTTTCATATATAATACATGATGATTATGTTGAGTTTATGGCTGAAAGCTTGTTATATTCAATAGCGACATTTGAAATTTAGCGCGCTTGGCGATCTCGGAAACAGATGTGGGCGCTGTTTTGGCCCGGCCGTAGTGAGTTTCTTTATGTGCACCATGTAATTCTGCATGTTTTCATATATAATACATGATGATTATGTTGAGTTTATGGCTGAAAGCTTGTTATATTCAATAGCGACATTTGAAATTTGGCACACGCGGCGATCTCGGATACGGTGCGAGGTGTTGTTTTGGCCTGGCCGTAGTGAGTTTCTTTATGTGCACCATTTAATTCTGCATGTTTTCATATAAAAATGATGATTATGCTGAGTTTATGGCTGAAAGCTTGTTATATTCAATAGCGACATTTGAAATTTGGAGAGCGTGGCGATCTCGGATACGGCGCAGGGCACTGTTTTGGCCCGGCCGTAGTGAATTTCTTTATGTGCACCATGTAATTCTGCATGTTTTCACATATAATACATGATGATTATGTTGAGTTTATGGCTGAAAGCTTGTTATATTCAATAGCGACATTTGAAATTTTGCTCTATTGGCGATCTCGGATACGGTGCGGGGTGTTGTTTTGGCCCGGCCGTAGTGAGTTTCTTTATGTGTACCATTTAATTCTGCATGTTTTCATATATAATACATGATGATTATGCTGAGTTTATGGCTGAAAGCTTGTTATATTCAATAGCGACATTTGAAATTTGGCGAGCGTGGCGATCTCTGATACGGCGCAGGGCGCTGTTTTGGCCCGGCCGTAGTGAGTTTCTTTATGTGCACCATTTAATTCTGCATGTTTTCATATATAATACATGATGATTATGTTGAGTTTACGGCTGAAAGCTTGTTATATTCAATTGCGACATTTGAAATTTGGCGCGCGTGGCGATCTCGGATACGGCGCAGGGCGCTGTTTTGGCCCGGCCGTAGTGAGTTTCTTTATGTGCACCATGTAATTCTGCATGTTTTCATATATAATACATGATGATTATGTTGAGTTTATGGCTGAAAGCTTGTTATATTCAATAGCGACATTTGAAATTTGGCACACGCGGCGATCTCGGATACGGTGCGAGGTGTTGTTTTGGCCTGGCCGTAGTGAGTTTCTTTATGTGCACCATTTAATTCTGCATGTTTTCATATATAAAAATGATGATTATGCTGAGTTTATGGCTGAAAGCTTGTTATATTCAATAGCGACATTTGAAATTTAAGCCATGCGGCGATCTCGGACACAGCAGAGGGCGCTGTTTTGGCCTGGCCGTAGTGAGTTTCTCTATGTGCACCATGTAATTCTGCATGTTTTCATATATAATACATGATGATTATGTTGAGTTTATGGCTGAAAGCTTGTTATATTCAATAGCGACATTTGAAATTTAGCGCACGTGGCGATCTCGGATACGGCGCTTGGTGTTGTTTTGGCCTGGCCGTAGTGAGTTTCTTTATGTGCACCATTTAATTCTGCATGTTTTCATATATAAAAATGATGATTATGCTGAGTTTATGGCTGAAAGCTTGTTATATTCAATAGCGACATTTGAAATTTGGCGAGCGTGGCGATCTCGGATACGGTGCGGGGTGTTGTTTTGGCCCGGCTGTAGTGAGTTTCTTTATGTGTACCATTTAATTCTGCATGTTTTCATATATAATACATGATGATTATACTGAGTTTATGGCTGAAAGCTTGTTATATTCAATAGCGACATTTGAAATTTGGCGCCGTGGCGATCTCAGATACAGCAGGGCGCTGTTTTGGGCCGTAATGAGTTTCTTTATGTGCACCATTTAATTCTGCATGTTTTCATATATAATACATGATGATTATGTTGAGTTTATGGCTGAAAGCTTGTTATATTCAATAGCGACATTTGAAATTTAGCGCGCGAGGCGATCTCGGACACAGCAGAGGGCGCTGTTTTGGCCCGGCCGTAGTGAGTTTCTTTATGTGCACCATGTAATTCTGCATGTTTTCATATATAATACATGATGATTATGTTGAGTTTAAGGCTGAAAGCTTGTTATATTCAATAGCGACATTTGAAATTTAGCGCGTGGCGATCTCGGATACGGTGAGTGGTGTTTTTTTGGCCTGGCCGTAGTGAGTTTCTTTATGTGCACCATGTAATTCTGCATGTTTTCATATATAATACATGATGATTATGTTGAGTTTATGGCTGAAAGCTTGTCATATTCAATAGCGACATTTGAAATTTAGCGCGCGTGGCGATCTCGGATACGGCGCAGGGTGTTGTTAAGGTTTTTCATTATCAGTTATCGGTTATCGGGAATAAGGTTTTCTGTTATCGTGCCCTGCTATGGCGGAGACGCTGTCTTTCTCCTCAGTCTGAAGCTAGCCAGCACTGTGAGTGGAACGTTTCTCTGGAATACACACTGCATTTTGACCCCTACTATGGCACCCAAGCATCCTTCCACCTCGTCCAGTGACATAAGAACATAGGAGTCTGCACGAAGCAGCTCCTCTGAACCTTGGCTCCCGTGTATCTAACCCTACCTAATATCGCTGTCCATGACGCATCAACAAAGTGATGGTGGTGAGTGTTTTTGTTGTGTCAGTGACTTACAAATGTAATGTAGCAATTCTTTCTTTAGAAAACTTTAACTTAACCCGGTGGTGGCAGGGATCATGTTTCTTAATGGTCCCTCAAGCAAGAAAAATGAGAAAAATCACCCTCACACAAACCATTTCATATTATATGTCAAAGCATTTGTGATCAGTTTGTGTGTGTTACTTTCCTCTCTGTCAAAGGCTGTAAAATAAGGCAAATAGTAAGCAGGAAAATATATATCTACCCTTGCAGGTGAAAATATAGCCTGTTAGCTTTTGAGACCAAACCATGTAGTGAGCCTCCTCCTCCCTCCCTGCTGGCTAGGCTTCCTTTTAATATGTATTTCCACACATGATGTGGCCAATATTAGGAGTCTTTTTCACACCAATATTTACTGTATAATGATGACTTGACTCCTGCATTAGCACAGGTGAGTGAGTTAGGGGCTTAAGGAACTTTGATGCCAGGATTGGAGGTGACTTATTCCTGGGTTTAAACTTATACAAAATCAGGTTAGCAACATGTCTGTGGTAAGTCCCTTGTACAATAAGAAATATTACTTTCCTCTCTGTCAAGGGCTGAATAAATAAATCAAATTAATCTAACTATATTATAAAGCAAAACCAATCTTGCATGCATAATATGTATCCAGTGTGTAGTAAGCACTTTGGCAAACATATATCATGCATCCTATGCTTAACCCTGCGGGGATCATGTTTCTTACCCGGTAGCAGCGACGGGCCAAATTTGTGGCTTTACCGTGTAGCAGCAATGGAACAAATTTGTGGCTTTACCGTGAAGCAGCGACAGGCCAAATTTGTGGCTTTACCGTGTAGCAGCGACAGGCCAAATTTGTGGCTTTACCGTGTAGCAGCAACGGGCCAAATTTGTGGCTTTACCGTGTAGCAGCAACGGGCCAAATTTGTGCCATGATTTAAACCCCCCAAAATAGATGATGTGTAAACTGATCACAAATGCTTTGATATGTATTATGAAATGGTTTGTGTGAGGGGTGATTTTTTCTCATTTTTCTCGCTTGGGGGACCATTAAGAAACATGATCCCCACTGCTACAACCACTGGGTTAAAAGGCCTTTCCCTCTAAGCAAGGGGAGGTAGTGAACATTTTACAACACAATGGGTTACTAAGTGAGCTGCTGAACATTTTACAGCTCAATATAACGGGTTCACCCTTTGGGGGCTTCTGGCGGGGGTAATGAAGGCAGGGCAGGAAATGAGTAGAGAAAGCTTACCTATTTCTCCAAGCTGCTGAAAAGCTTGTTGGTGAAGAATTACTTGTCGGTGAAGAGACTGTTGTTGAGGTGAGGAGTGCCCTGTGTTATGGCACCTCCCAGCACTGCTACACCAACCTGCAAATATGTGTCCACTCTCAAAGTCTTGTACTGGGAAAGACAGCATGGGATAATATATTATAAAATCTCTCTCTCTATCAAGGGCTGTATAATTAAGATAATTAATTGATACTCTCTCTCTCATATTTGTTTTTTTACATACTTTTCTTCCTCTACCCTCCCTCTCTCTCTCTCTCTCTCCCCCCTCATAACTCTATACATACAGTCAGGCCTATACTTTGAGGCAGTGCCAACCACTGCACCACGAAGCCACCCCCCCCAAAAAACTATATGGAACTCAATATTCCATTAATTTCATAAAATATGTCCTTTCTGTTGAATATTGATATCTGAAACAGTTGGCAACATTAGCACAAGAGAACTCACTAAACTCAGTACATGTATTTTCCACCAGTTGGTCAGTCACAGTCAGTGCCTCGGCAGTTTGCTTTTGTGAGATTACCAGCTCAGTGGCATCTACGTGTATGCTTGTTAAGTCCTGTTGCTTTCTTTGCTTTACCAGAGACATACAAAGTGAGATTCAAAGGGTTAACCTGAAAAAGGGTTTTCCTGCAGCTGATCAGCTGGCAGACCAAAGCTTACTAACCTATCTTTTTAAAATTCCCTCAGTGTTGGAGGAAAGGCAAGAGCAGGACTTTAGCAAGTACAATAACTTTATATCGAGAGTTCAAAACTTTAAATAGTGAGTTCAAGGATTAATTCATATCAATTGTCAAAGCCTACTTATAAATTTATAATAATGTAGGATTCTTCTTGTTGTTTTGTGGTATATACCTTGAAGAGAATAAATGAATCATTGCAAATGAATACGTTGTTTTCCTTTACCATCTTTGGAGCACACCATTTAACTCATGGAATACTTTTACTAAAAAAAATCAAATAAAAAAAAAATCATGATTTTGTTTGGTAATAACAATCATGATTTTTTAGTAAAGAAATCAAAGATTTAATCATCTGATTAAATCAGATGATATATTGTTTCCGGAGTCACCACACCCGTACAGAACATGTTTATTGCATGACTTGACCTGTGACCTACCATACCGAGACACAGGGATGGATGAGATTCTAATATATAAACTTACGAGAAAATAACAAGTTTTTTTCTCTCAGAATGGCAACACCCCCGCCAATAGACTCGATCGCTCGCCATATATAATTCTTCCGCCTCGTCATATTTTTTTTTTTTCAGCTTTCTCGTCCCCTGCATGCATGATATTTAATGTTGTACTTAACGGCAACGTCAATAAGGGCTGATATCATATTAAGCCGTGCGGGGAAGAGAGAGAGAGAGAGAGAGAGAGAGAGAGATGCTGACTTTAAATGCCGACTTCATAAATGCTGACTGATTCTGGGCCATGAGTTTATTGACCTTATAACACAAATGCATGCTGACTTGAGGTACGTGTTGGCCGATCGATCGACATCAAGGATACTCAGCACTCAGCATAAAACTGATTTTCACTGCTGAACTAATTAACTATAAGAGATGAAGAACCCTTAGAATATATATCATTCTAGATCTCTTCCTTTCCTCTATGAAATACATAGGAATGTATAACTATCTCCTATAAGTCACCCTAAGGCCCTTGCTCATGGTACAAGATACAGTAATGTCTTTGATAAACTAACTCAAAAGATGGACAATTGTAACCTATATGAGTGATAATATATATTGAACAAGCCCTCTTTCCATTATTTTTGCAGTATTAAGAATATATATCAAGCTGCTAACTCATCCCTTGCTCATGGTGGAAGGTTCAGTAATATGTCTTTGATAAACTAACTCAAAAGATGGACAATTGTAACCTATCCGAGTGATAATATATATTGAACAAGCCCTCTTTCCATTATTTTTGCAGTATTAAGAATATATATCAAGCTGCTAACTCATCCCTTGCTCATGGTAGAAGATTGTGATATGTCTTTGATAAACTAACTCAAAAGATGGACAATTGTGCCTGATATATATATACTGAACAAGCCCTCGATCCATTGTCTATATAGTATTAAGGAATATATATCAAGCTGCTAACTCATCCCTTGCTCATGGTAGAAGATTGTGATATGTCTTTGATAAACTAACTCAAAAGATGGACAATTGTGCCTGATATATATATACTGAACAAGCCCTCGATCCATTGTTTATGCAGTATTGAGGGATAGGTATATCAGTTTCCTAACTCACCCCTTGCTCATGGTATCTTCCTAAGGCATTGCTAGACTTGTTTTTATATGCCAAAGATTGAGTACATTAAGACCTTCTCAAAGTCTTACCCAAGAGTTAGTGCTTGATATAAAACTATGCTCATGATAATTAAGGCTTCACAGATGTCGACACTGACCACACCCCATGGTAAGACACTTAATGTTAGGTAATTATCAAAACTAACACATAATTAATGGTTTTGATCCCCCAGAAAATAAGGTAGCTACTGGGGGGGGGGTCTGGAAGAGGCTGATCGAGGGTCTGGGGGCTTCAGGTAAGGGAAAATACATATAATTAATAGCTTGGACATCAATAATCTAGACCAACCCTTGCTTATGGTAGCTTTCCAAGGCATCGCTTATAGACTTTTTATAATATAGCAAAAATAGAGCACCATCAAGGCTTTCTCAGTCCAATTACTCAAGAATTAGTTCAGTGCTTGTTATAATATTGTTTTCTCGGCCAACCCTTGACAAGGCTATTAAAACTGTTCTTGACAATGCTAGTAATTATCTAACATATACTGGAACCCTTACTAATGTTACATAACAAAGTGGAGACTTAATTGCTGGGGATATTTGATTCAGTTCCATATTAATTCTTTTTGCTCATTGGAAAGGTTAATTAAAATGTTACCACCAGTATTATGCTAACACACTTGCTAGGTTAGGTTAGGTGACCAATTACTGGGGGCCTGAGGGTCTTAGGGCTGACATGGGAAGGGAAAACACTTATATTTAATGTCTTTGACCCCCAGAATAAAGGTCATTGGGAGCTGAGACTGGGGGTGGGACTGCACAGGGGACTTGAGGGGGCTGGGTACATACTGTTTGGGCAGGTAAATCATTCTTCTACATCAATCCTCTGTTATTTTTAAGCTTAAGAACTTTGACTAAAAGCAGCTATGGACCTTCAACTGTAAGGACGTGGCAAATTCTATGAGTCTGAGGCCTCTTCAAGCACTCAAAATCTCTCTTTAAATAGTTTGGGGGAGATAATTCATTCCTTTACATCAAGCGTGTTATTTTTTAAGCTTGAGAACTTTGACTAAAAGCAGTGCTGGACCTTCAACTGTAGAGACATGGCAAATTCTGTGTTTGAGGCCTTTTTAAATAGTCAAATCCCTTCTTATATGTTGTTTGAGGAGGTAATTAATTCTCCTATGAACTTACATGGCAAATTCTGAGTGTACGAAGCCTTTCCAAATAGTCAGTCTCTTTAAATACTGTATGGGGAAATAATTGATTCTCCTACATCAACCCTTGCTCAATGTGATGCTTTAAAGCTTGATATCTAGCCAGAACTAAGCTTTCAAGGGTTAAACATGGCAAATTCTGAGTGTACGAAGCCTTTCCAAATAGTCAGTCTCTTTAAATAATGTATTGTGAAATAATTGTTTCTACTACATCAACCCTTGCTCAATGAAGATATCACTCACTTTAAAATATTCCGCCCCCCAAAATATACATACTGGGATCAGAAATCTATGTGGTTGCAGCTATCCACTGGCTATGAAGGGTAAATTTCACTCACCAAAGGCCGCCGAGTGGCTTAACCCGGTAGCAGGGACGGGCCAAATTTGTGGCTTTACCGTGTAGCAGCGATGGGCCAAATTTGTGCCATGATTTGAACCCCCCAAAATAGATGATACATAAACTTGTCACAAATGCTGATATATATTATTATGAAATGGTTTGCGTGGTGATGATTTTTCCCATTTTTCCCGCTTAGAGGGACCATTAAGAAACATGATCCCCGCTGCTACCGGGTTAAAACTACCCACAGGCTGTCCAGAAGACCACCTACCAACCCGGACTCTAGATTCTAGGATTAAAGATGAGCTCCGGGAGGGCAGCATGAGCCAATGCAAGATGGCACCACTATAAACACTTGCCTGCACCAGAACGAGCTGGGCCGACCATCAGGCCCCACCGGGAAGAAGCCTTGGGCCGACCATCAGGATCCACTGGGAAGAAGCTTACCGGAGCAATAGGCCATGACGTAAAAATAAATAAAAAAAAAACAAAAAAACATATTTGACAAGGCTTTCAGGGGAGTTACAGACAAGGGTGCTTTTATGACCCTTCCTCTGTACCATCAACCTAAAAAAACATCATTGAGAACCCAATTACTGACCTTTTTGGCCTTGGAAATATACAACAGAAAATACAAGACCCAAACAGTCCCCTCAATAAACAGACATACAACTGAAATTTGTGCCATGATATAACCCCCCAAAATAGATGATGCATAATGTGATCACAAATGCTTTGATATATAGTATGAAATGGTTTGTGTGAGGGTGATTTTTTCTCATTTTTCTCGCTTAGAGGGACCGTTAAGAAACATGATCCCTACCACCACCACCACTGGGTGAAATATGTTAGGTTGCAAATATTTCCACGAGTCACTACATCACTTGAAGGCTTTCCATATACGCTGTGTTGCTAGTATTTCCAAGGGTGGTTTTACGAGCCTTGACACCGTGAGAAGGCTAACGTAACAGCCACCCATGACAGCCTGACCCATACCCTTAACCCCTTCAACACGAGAACGCGTATACTGCGTCCTTGCGTGCCCCGTACCATATCCGAGGACGCGCAACCTGCATCCTGGCGCACTTGACCCAATATACAAGTTATTTTATCTCTTTATTTATACTTACATCTCAACATTATCAATTAATTTATGCTTCTCTATGTGCACCATTTAATTCTGCATGTTTTCATATATAATACATGATGATTGTGTTGAGTTTATGGCTGAAAACTTGTTATATTCAATAGTGACATTTGAAATTTAAGCTGCGGCGATCTCGGACACAGCAGAGGGCGCTGTTTTGGCCCGGCCGTAGTGAGTTTCTTTATGTGCACCATGTAATTCTGCATGTTTTCATATATAATACATGATGATTATGTTGAGTTTATGGCTGAAAGCTTGTTATATTCAATAGCGACATTTGAAATTTGGCACACGCGGCGATCTCGGATACGGTGCGAGGTGTTGTTTTGGCCTGGCCGTAGTGAGTTTCTTTATGTGCACCATTTAATTCTGCATGTTTTCATATATAATACATGATGATTATGTTGAGTTTATGGCTGAAAGCTTGTTATATTCAATAGCGACATTTGAAATTTAAGCGGCGATCTCGGACACAGCAGAGGGCGCTGTTTTGGCCCGGCCGTAGTGAGTTTCTTTATGTGCACCATGTAATTCTGCATGTTTTCATATATAATACATGATGATTATGTTGAGTTTATGGCTGAAAGCTTGTTATATTCAATAGCGACATTTGAAATTTGGCACACGCGATCTCGGATACGGTGCGAGGTGTTGTTTTGGCCTGGCCGTAGTGAGTTTCTTTATGTGCACCATTTAATTCTGCATGTTTTCATATATAATACATGATGATTATGTTGAGTTTATGGCTGAAAGCTTGTTATATTCAATAGCGACATTTGAAATTTAAGCCATGCGATCTCGGACACAGCAGAGGGGCTGTTTTGGCCCGGCCGTAGTGAGTTTCTTTATGTGCACCATGTAATTCTGCATGTTTTCATATATAATACATGATGATTATGTTGAGTTTATGGCTGAAAGCTTGTTATATTCAATAGCGACATTTGAAATTTGGCACACGCGGCGATCTCGGATACGGTGCGAGGTGTTGTTTTGGCCTGGCCGTAGTGAGTTTCTTTATGTGCACCATTTAATTCTGCATGTTTTCATATATAATACATGATGATTATGTTGAGTTTATGGCTGAAAGCTTGTTATATTCAATAGCGACATTTGAAATTTATGCTGGCGATCTCGGACACAGCAGAGGGCGCTGTTTTGGCCCGGCCGTAGTGAGTTTCTTTATGTGCACCATGTAATTCTGCATGTTTTCATATATAATACATGATGATTATGTTGAGTTTATGGCTGAAAGCTTGTTATATTCAATAGCGACATTTGAAATTTGGCACACTCGGCGATCTCGGATACGGTGCGAGGTGTTGTTTTGGCCTGGCCGTAGTGAGTTTCTTTATGTGCACCATTTAATTCTGCATGTTTTCATATATAATACATGATGATTATGTTGAGTTTATGGCTGAAAGCTTGTTATATTCAATAGCGACATTTGAAATTTATCGCGAGCGGCGATCTCGGACACAGCAGAGGGCGCTGTTTTGGCCCGGCCGTAGTGAGTTTCTTTATGTGCACCATGTAATTCTGCATGTTTTCATATATAATACATGATGATTATGTTGAGTTTATGGCTGAAAGCTTGTTATATTCAATAGCGACATTTGAAATTTGGCACACGCGGCGATCTCGGATACGGTGCGAGGTGTTGTTTTGGCCTGGCCGTAGTGAGTTTCTTTATGTGCACCATTTAATTCTGCATGTTTTCATATATAATACATGATGATTATGTTGAGTTTATGGCTGAAAGCTTGTTATATTCAATAGCGACATTTGAAATTTAGCGCGCGCGGCGATCTCGGACACAGCAGAGGGCGCTGTTTTGGCCCGGCCGTAGTGAGTTTCTTTATGTGCACCATGTAATTCTGCATGTTTTCATATATAATACATGATGATTATGTTGAGTTTATGGCTGAAAGCTTGTTATATTCAATAGCGACATTTGAAATTTGGCACACGCGGCGATCTCGGATACGGTGCGAGGTGTTGTTTTGGCCTGGCCGTAGTGAGTTTCTTTATGTGCACCATTTAATTCTGCATGTTTTCATATATAAAAATGATGATTATGCTGAGTTTATGGCTGAAAGCTTGTTATATTCAATAGCTACATTTGAAACTTGGAGAGCGTGGCGATCTCGGATACGGCGCAGGGCACTGTTTTGGCCCGGCCGTAGTGAATTTCTTTATGTGCACCATGTAATTCTGCATGTTTTCACATATAATACATGATGATTATGTTGAGTTTATGGCTGAAACCTTGTTATATTCAATAGCGACATTTGAAATTTAGCGCGAATGGCGATCTCGGATACGGTGCGGGGTGTTGTTTTGGCCCGGCCGTAGTGAGTTTCTTTATGTGTACCATTTAATTCTGCATGTTTTCATATATAATACATGATGATTATGCTGAGTTTATGGCTGAAAGCTTGTTATATTCAATAGCGACATTTGAAATTTGGCGCGCGTGGCGATCTCAGATACGGCGCAGGGCGCTGTTTTGGCCCGGCCGTAGTGAGTTTCTTTATGTGCACCATTTAATTCTGCATGTTTTCATATATAATACATGATGATTATGTTGAGTTTATGGCTGAAAGCTTGTTATATTCAATAGCGACATTTGAAATTTAGCGCTCTGGGAGATCTCTGACTATGCATAGGGCGATGTTTTGGCCCGGCCGTAGTGAGTTTCTTTATGTGCACCATGTAATTCTGCATGTTTTCATATAATACATGATGATTATGTTTAGTTTATGGCTGAAAGATAGATATATTCAATAGCGACATTTGAAATTTAGCGCGGCGATCTCGGACACAGCAGAGGGCGCTGTTTTGGCCCGGCCGTAGTGAGTTTCTTTATGTGCACCATGTAATTCTGCATGTTTTCATATATAATACATGATGATTATGTTGAGTTTAAGGCTGAAAGCTTGTTATATTCAATAGCGACATTTGAAATTTAGCGCGCGTGGCGATCTCGGATACGGTGCGGGGTGTTGTTTTGGCCTGGCCGTAGTGAGTTTCTTTATGTGCACCATTTAATTCTGCATGTTTTCATATATAAAAATGATGATTATGCTGAGTTTATGGCTGAAAGCTTGTTATATTCAATAGCGACATTTGAAATTTGGCGAGCGTGGCGATCTCGGATACGGCGCAGGGTGTTGGTAAGGTTTTTCATTATCAGTTATCGGTTATCGGGAATAAGGTTTTCTGTTATCGTGCCCTGCTATGGCGGAGACGCTGTCTTTCTCCTCAGTCTGAAGCTAGCCAGCACTGTGAGTGGAACGTTTCTCTGGAATACACACTGCATTTTGACCCCTACTATGGCACCCAAGCATCCTTCCACCTCGTCCAGTGACATAAGTACATAGGAGTCTGCAAGAGGCCGGTAGACCTGCACGAGGCAGCTCCTCTGAACCTTGGCTCCCGTGTATCTAACCCTACCTAATATCGCTGTCCATGACGCATCAACAAAGTGATGGTGGTGAGTGTGAGGACGTGTTTTTGTTGTGTCAGTGACTTACAAATGTAATGTAGCAATTCTTTCGTTAGAAAACTTTAACTTAACCCGGTGGTGGCAGGGATCATGTTTCTTAATGGTCCCTCCCAGCAAGAAAAATGAGAAAAAATCACCCCTCACACAAACCATTTCATATTATATATCAAAGCATTTGTGATCAGTTTGTGTGTGTTACTTTCCTCTCTGTCAAAGGCTGTAAAATAAGGCAAAAAGTAAGTAGAAAAATATATATCTACCCTTGCAGGTGAAAATATAGCCTGTTAGCTTTTGAGACCAAACCATGTAGTGAGCCTCCTCCTCCCTCCCTGCTGGCTAGGCTTCCTTTTAATATGTATTTCCACACATGATGCGGCCAATATTAGGAGTCTTTTTCACACCAATATTTACTGTATAATGATGACTTGACTCCTGCATTAGCACCGGTGAGTGAGTTAGGGGCTTAAGGAACTTTGATGCCAGGATTGGAGGTGACTTATTCCTGGGTTTAAACTTATACAAAATCAGGTTAGCAACATGTCTGTGGTAAGTCCCTTGTACAATAAGAAATATTACTTTCCTCTCTGTCAAGGGCTGAATAAATAAATCAAATTAATCTAACTATATTATAAAGCAAAACCAATTTTGCATGCATAATATGTATCCAGTGTGTAGTAAGCACTTTGGCAAACATATATCATGCATCCTATGCTTAACCCTGCGGGGATCATGTTTCTTACCCGGTAGCAGCGACGGGCCAAATTTGTGGCTTTACCGTGTAGCAGCAATGGAACAAATTTGTGGCTTTACCGTGTAGCAGCAATGGGACAAATTTGTGGCTTTACCGTGTAGCAGCGACAGGCCAAATTTGTGGCTTTACCGTGTAGCAGCAACGGGCCAAATTTGTGGCTTTACCGTGTAGCAGCAACGGGCCAAATTTGTGCCATGATTTAAACCCCCCAAAATAGCTGATACGTAAACTGATCACAAATGCTTTGATATGTATTATGAAATGGTTTGTGTGAGGGGTGATTTTTTCTCATTTTTCTCGCTTGGGGGACCATTAAGAAACATGATCCCCACTGCTACAACCACTGGGTTAAAAGGCCTTTCCCTCTAAGCAAGGGGATGTACTGAACATTTTACAACACAATGGGTTACTAAGTGAGCTGCTGAACATTTTACAGCTCAATATAACGGGTTCACCCTTTGGGGGCTTCTGGCGGGGGTAATGAAGGCAGGGCAGGAAGTGAGTAGAGAAAGCTTACCTATTTCTCCAAGCTGCTGAAAAGCTTGTTGGTGAAGAATTACTTGTCGGTGAAGAGACTGTTGTTGAGGTGAGGAGTGCCCTGTGTTATGGCACCTCCCAGCACTGCTACACCAACCTGCAAATATGTGTCCACTCTCAAAGTCTTGTACCGGGAAAGACAGCATGGGATAATATATTATGAAATCTCTCTCTCTATCAAGGGCTGTATAATTAAGATAATTAATTGATACTCTCTCTCTCATATTTGTTTTTTTACATACTTTTCTTCCTCTACCCTCCCTCTCTCTCTCTCTCTCTCCCCCCTCATAACTCTATACATACAGCCAGGCCTATACTTTGAGGCAGTGCCAACCACTGCACCACGAAGCCACCCCCCAAAAAAAACTATATGGAACTCAATATTCCATTAATTTCATAAAATATGTCCTTTCTGTTGAATATTGATATCTGAAACAGTTGGCAACATTAGCACAAGAGAACTCACTAAACTCAGTACATGTATTTTCCACCAGTTGGTCAGTCACAGTCAGTGCCTCGGCAGTTTGCTTTTGTGAGATTACCAGCTCAGTGGCATCTACGTGTATGCTTGTTAAGTCCTGTTGCTTTCTTTGCTTTACCAGAGACATACAAAGTGAGATTCAAAGGGTTAACCTGAAAAAGGGTTTTCCTGCAGCTGATCAGCTGGCAGACCAAAGCTTACTAACCTATCTTTTAAAATTCCTCAGTGTTGGAGGAAAGGCAAGAGCAGGACTTTAGCAAGTACAATAACTTTATATCGAGAGTTCAAAACTTTAAATAGTGAGTTCAAGGATTAATTCATATCAATTGTCAAAGCCTACTTATAAATTTATAATAATGTAGGATTCTTCTTGTTGTTTTGTGGTATATACCTTGAAGAGAATAAATGAATCATTGCAAATGAATACGTTGTTTTCCTTTACCATCTTTGGAGCACACCATTTAACTCATGGAATACTTTTACTAAAAAATCAAATAAAAAAAAAATCATGATTTTGTTTGGTAATAACAATCATGATTTTTTAGTAAAGAAATCAAAGATTTAATCATCTGATTAAATCAATTTGATTTAATCATTGCCAACCCTGCTTAGGCGATTATTTCTTTAGTGACAAATTTTGCTATTATCCAGAAAGCTACATATTCAAGGCACTGTACAGGGGATCCTCAGCTATGATGCCCTCCACCTATGACTATTTCAAGGTTATGACACAACCCACAAATTATTAAGTTTGGAAAGTTTGGTTTTGTGGGCAGCACAACATCTGTGGTCATATGCCGGAGAGAGACAGGAGGGGGAAGGAATTATAGAAGGGAACAGACCCCAGGAGACGGGACACAACCCCTGATTAATACCTGGTACACTGCTGGGTGGACAGGGGCTATGTAGGGTATCGGAAAAGCCGCCCAAATTTTTCCACTCCGCCTGGGAATCGTACCCTGGCTATCTCTGTTGTGACCAGAGTGTGCTAACCACTGCACCACAAAGCCCCCCTGCAAATATGTGTCCACTGTCAAAGTCTTGTATTGGGAAAGACAGCACTGGATAAGATATTCTATAGTCTCTCTCTATCAAGGACTGTAAATTAACCCTTTGGTTGCTAAATACTTGCAGGGGGACTAGCGTAACTTGCCGCTGGTGCTAAACCCTCCTGCGAGTTCCAGGGCCCAAATTTACAATTAATCTTAATCTTTAACTTAAAAGTTCCACTGAATCTCAAGTTTAACTTATAGCTGAGCTTAAATGAAAAAATAAGTTCAACTTCACTCAGCAGCTGATCCAGTTTGAAAATTTGTCCTGGCAAAAGATGTATTTTTTAAATTGCAGAATTGCGACACTTCAGTGATTGAATATGTAGTAATACTACTTTATCAATGTTATATGATGATATACTTCAGAAATATGGGCATAATAAGGTAGTATTTATAAAATAAAGGTTACGTTTATCATCCGCGCAAGGTGATATTCTTTTTTTTTTCTCTTGAATGTAAACACGGACACGCGTTCCTGTTCGTCTTCCTCATTCTTGCATCACCCACCTATGACGAGGTAATCATGGAAAATATTGCCGCTTTCACTTCTCCCAAGAGGAAAAGGGGAGTGAATTGGAGAGACTGCCACACTCTACACATAGTAAAGGGAAGGGAGTCAACAGATACCGTCTGCAAGGGTAGCCACTGTCCCCTAATAGATGACATGAATCCGGTGGTATACGATGATCCTCAAACATGCGTTTGAGGCCACCCTCACGCCAAATACGAGCATCATGAGTGGACCCAGGCCAATTAGCTACAACATTAAGAATATTATATTTGGCATCAAACACTAATTGTGTGTTTATGCTATGGAAATTCTTCCTGTTGACATAGTCTGCTTCATATTCCCTGAGAATCCTGACATGCGTGCAATCTATTACACCAACAATGCCAGGGAAGTTTGCAACTTGCACAAATTCTTGTTGTTTCTCTCGGATTTCAGGGACGGTGCGAGGAAATCGAATGAATTGGACAAGTATGGCTGGCTGTGTAAGTGCCTTGAGGGTATCGGTGATCGCTTTGCTTACTGACGACTGTGATGGACCAAGATCATCACTGTTACACATCTGCATTTTCCCCGTTGCTAAGTAACGCAGTGTAATAATTACTTTCATTTCGGGTGTCAATGCAAAACTCCTTGAAGTAGGGCTTTGCAGGGCCCCTCTCACCAAATCCGTTACGAACAGTACTCCTGCACGATCCAGTCTGTAGCGTTTCAATAGTTCTGCGTCACTCAAAGTATTCAGAACGTCTCTTCGCTCTTGAAAAGTCTTCTCTAGGCGCTGACGGGCTTGTTGACGTTCGGCCATCTTGGCGACTGAAGTTCGACTTAGGCTCCTTAAGACGGGTTTGGGCCCGCCTAAAATATCTCGTCAGCTAAGATCAACTTATGAGGGATAAGATGAAGAATAAAGTTAAACTCGCCCTAAAGTCAAACTTAGCGGTTAAAGATTTATTGTAAATTCGGGCCCAGTAGAGGGTAGCGGGACGCCTAGCGGGTCAGAGGCAAGAACAAACACGTTATCTAATAGGAGTGGCCATACAGGACGCAGGTAGCGGGTTCCCTCCAAGCTTACCTGCTACCCGCGTCCTGTATGGCCACTCCTATTAGATAACATGTGTTTGTTCTTGCCCCTGACCTGATAGGCGTCCTGCTACCCTCTAATGTCAAATGTGTGTTTTTTAGCTTCATAGCACAGAGGAAGGGTCACACCACCACCAGCCTCATAAAACTACCCCTGGAAATGCCCTAAACTCCTACAAAAAACATGTCAAATGTGTGTTTTTTAGCTTCATAGCACAGAGGAAGGGTCACACCACCACCAGCCTCATAAAACTACCCCTGGAAATGCCCTAAACTCCTACAAAAAACATGTCAAATGTGTGTTTTTAGCTTCATAGCACAGAGGAAGGGTCACACCACCACCAGCCTCATAAAACTACCCCTGAAATGCCCTAAACTCCTACAAAAACATGTCAAATGTGTGTTTTTAGCTTCATAGCACAGAGGAAGGGTCACACCACCACCAGCCTCATAAAACTACCCCTGAAATGCCCTAAACTCCTACAAAAACATGTCAAATGTGTGTTTTTAGCTTCATAGCACAGAGGAAGGGTCACACCACCACCAGCCTCATAAAACTACCCCTGGAAATGCCCTAAACTCCTACAAAAACATGTCAAATGTGTGTTTTTTAGCTTCATAGCACAGAGGAAGGGTCACACCACCACCAGCCTCATAAAACTACCCCTGGAAATGCCCTAAACTCCTACAAAAAACATGTCAAATGTGTGTTTTTTAGCTTCATAGCACAGAGGAAGGGTCACACCACCACCAGCCTCATAAAACTACCCCTGGAAATGCCCCAAACCTCAACAAAAGACTTAAATATTACATGTGAGTTTGGGTGTTGCAATGCATTATCATAATCTAACCATCTCTTCTGTCTCTCCTTTCTTTATTCAGTGGTCTAAGAGCCAAGAGGAAGGAAGGAAGGAAGGAAGGAAGGAAGAAGTTTGCAATGGAAAGAGAATTGATTTGAACACTCACCAAGTCCTTATCCTCCTCCTCCTCTTCTTCCTCTTCATCTTCTCTTCTTCTTCCTCCTCTTCTTCCTCTGTAAACAGGGTAAGGAAATAAGTCAGCTGTAAAATAATTGGGATTTTTTGAGATAATAAATTATTTTCAAGGTAAAAAAATATATAGATAGATATTGGTAGAGAGAGAGAGAGAGAGAGAGAGAGAGAGAGAGCTTTAATTCTGGTGCCATACTTGCTCACTTTTTCTTTCATCTTAAAAATAATCTCTTTACTTTCTCAGCTTTAGAAATTTTCTCAATAACTGTGAAAGCATAACTCTCTCTCTCTCTCGCTCTCTCTCTCTCTCTCTCTCTCTCACTCACACACACAAATATATGCTGCATAATGTGATGACAAATGAGATGATGTATATATATATATATATATATATATATATATATATATATATATATATATATATATATATATATATATATATATATATATATATATATATATATATATATATATATATATATATATATATATATATATATATATATATATATATATATATATATATATATATATATATGGTTTGTGGGAGTGATGATTTTTTTTCTCATATTTCACACTTAGAGGGAAGGAAGGGCCTGTAATAAGGGGGATATTCATAGGGTTTTGTTGGTAAGAGAACCAGGAAGGACACGTAGTAATGGGTTTAACCCCTTCAACACGAGTATACTGTGTCCTTGTGTGCCCCGTACCATATCCCAGGACGCGCATACTGGCTTGCTTTAGCCAATATACGAGTTATTTTATCTCTATATTTATGCTTACATCTCAAAATTATCAATTAATTTATACTTCTTTATGTGCACCATGTAATTCTGCATGTTTTCATATATAATACATGATGATTATGTTGAGTTTATGGCTGAAAGCTTGTTATACTCAATAGCGACATTTGAAATTTTGCGCGCGTGGCGATCTCGGATACGGCGCAGGGCGCTGTTTTGGCCCGGCCGTAGTGAGTTTCTTTATGTGCACCATGTAATTCTGCATGTTTTCATATATAATACATGATGATTATGTTGAGTTTATGGCTGAAAGCTTGTTATACTCAATAGCGACATTTGAAATTTGGCGCGCGTGGCGATCTCGGATACGGCGCAGGGCGCTGTTTTGGCCCGGCCGTAGTGAGTTTCTTTATGTGCACCATGTAATTCTGCATGTTTTCATATATAATACATGATGATTATGTTGAGTTTATGGCTGAAAGCTTGTTATATTCAATAGCGACATTTGAAATTTATGCAGCGATCTCGGATACGGTGCGAGGTGTTGTTTTGGCCTGGCCGTAGTGAGTTTCTTTATGTGCACCATTTAATTCTGCATGTTTTCATATATAATACATGATGATTATGTTGAGTTTATGGCTGAAAGCTTGTTATATTCAATAGCGACATTTGAAATTTAATGGCGGCGGCGATCTCGGACACAGCAGAGGGCGCTGTTTTGGCCCGGCCGTAGTGAGTTTCTTTATGTGCACCATGTAATTCTGCATGTTTTCATATATAATACATGATGATTATGTTGAGTTTATGGCTGAAAGCTTGTTATATTCAATAGCGACATTTGAAATTTGGCACACGCGATCTCGGATACGGTGCGAGGTGTTGTTTGGCCTGGCCGTAGTGAGTTTCTTTATGTGCACCATTTAATTCTGCATGTTTTCATATATAATACATGATGATTATGTTGAGTTTATGGCTGAAAGCTTGTTATATTCAATAGCGACATTTGAAATTTAGCGGCGATCTCGGACACAGCAGAGGGCGCTGTTTTGGCCCGGCCGTAGTGAGTTTCTTTATGTGCACCATGTAATTCTGCATGTTTTCATATATAATACATGATGATTATGTTGAGTTTATGGCTGAAAGCTTGTTATATTCAATAGCGACATTTGAAATTTGGCACACGCGGCGATCTCGGATACGGTGCGAGGTGTTGTTTTGGCCTGGCCGTAGTGAGTTTCTTTATGTGCACCATTTAATTCTGCATGTTTTCATATATAATACATGATGATTATGTTGAGTTTATGGCTGAAAGCTTGTTATATTCAATAGCGACATTTGAAATTTAGCGCGCGTGGCGATCTCGGATACGGTGCGGGGTGTTGTTTTGGCCCAGCCGTAGTGAGTTTCTTTATGTGCACCATGTAATTCTGCATGTTTTCATATATAATACAGTGACCTCACGCCACGATGACGAGGCTAAGTGTCCGGCCCTGAGCGGGAAACTGCCCCGTGGCCTGGCCAGGGGCTTGAGGACCGTCCACCACCCGTTCGCGGGGCGTGGCGGGCCGAGCACAGGCTGAGTGGTGGAGGACTATAGAGTCGTAGCCTGCACCGATCGGGAGGGACGCGTGGTGGACGAAGAGGAGGTCAAGCGGAAGGCCGCCGACGACCCGACGTACCAGATGTTAGTCGCCAAGGTCATGGCGGGTGACTGGCACCAGCATAAAGCACAAGAAGTGGCATCCCTGCGTCCCTTCTATGGGGCGAGGGACAGGCTGGCAGTGATGCACGACGTAGTGACATACATGTTTGACCAGGGGTACGTGCGCCTCGTCATCCCCGAAGCTCTCCGACAGCAGGTAGCAGCAAACCTACACGCCAGCCACCAGGGCCTCGGTTCCATGCTGCGGAGGGCGAGGCAGTGTGTATACTGGCCGGGGATTGAGGGGGACCTGCGGCACCACCGCTCCACGTGCACAGAATGCGAAACACGCGCCCCATCGCAGCCCGCTGAAACGCTGGCGATGACGCCGCCCCCTGAGTACCCGTTCCAGCAGACGGTGGCCGACATGTTCCAGCACGAAGGACACACGTACATGGCCTACGCCGACAGGCTTGCCGGCTGGCTGGAAATAGCTCACTTCCCACACGGCGCCACGTCCCAGAGAATCAAGACGCAACTGCGGCGATACTTCGCCCGCTGGGGGGCCCCGGAGCAAGTATCCACGGATGGCGGCACGAACCTGGCCAGCGACGAGATGATGGAGTTCCTGAAAAAGTGGGGCGTGTTGGTGCGCATGTCCTCTGCCCAATACCCACAATCCAACGGAAGGGCCGAGGTCGCCGTCAAGACAGCCAAGAGGCTCATCGTGCCCAACACCGGCGACGGAGGCAAACTCGACACTGACAGGATGGCGCTGACTCTGCTACGGTACCTCAACACCCCGCTAAGAGGAGGAGACAGGTCCCCAGCCCAGTTTGCAGCGGGCAGGCAGCTGCGAGATGGAGTACCGACGGCCCGCTGGCAGCTCATGGTTGACGGACAGTGGGGCTGGACGCTCCGCAGGCGAGAGGTGCAGATGGCGGACGACAACAACGCCCGGGAGGCAAGCAGCACACCCAGGAGGCTCCTGCCCCTATCGCCCGGTACGCGTGTGAGGGTCCAAAACCAGTCATCTAACCTGTGGGACCGGACGGGCCTCGTGGTGGAAGCCAGACCCCACAGACAGTATGCTGTCAGACTGGACGGCAGCGGGCGCGTCTCCATAAGGAACAGAAAGCATCTGAGGCCATCCACGACGCCTAACCCCCACGGAGACAGGCCAGAGGTACAACAGAGTGGCTCCGGTCCTCCACGACCTGCGGCCGCCCCGTCTACAGCACTGACGCGTGACCCGTCACCGCAGCTGTGCCGACCGCGGAGGCACACACGGCGGCCTCACTGGCTGGATGACTTTGTATGAACACACACACACACACACACCATCCCCCCGTTATGCTCCCACCCAGTCCATAGCATTGTATTCATTTCTAGTAGGAATAATAATTTTCAGATCCATTGTTGGGCACAGATGTATCTTGGAGGGGGGATGTTGGATGTACGAGATGTTTTCCGCCAGCGCCGGCACCCGCGAGGCGAACCTTTGTCAGTTACTCACTCACTCAGTAATCGGGGGTACACACGTCCTGCTTTTCCTTAGCCAGACATCTTACACTCACCAAGAAGCAGCAGAGTCACACCAGCCAGTCAGGGGCAGGAGAGCCTTCTTGAGGAAGTGCCGGGCAGTGCCACCGCTCTGAAAAACCAACATTACAATGAGTGGATGAGCCCAGAACACTGCTGCTGCCCAGACTGACAACACAGTGCAGCCCGGCACACTACATGTGCTGCTATAAGCCACCACAGGAGGAGGAGGAGGAGGAGGAGGAGGACTGGTTCACAGAGCCATGACATTCTTCTTCCAAACAACAAAACTGTTTCCTCAAAAACTTTTCTTACAAATTTCTGGTTCTTATAATTCCAATCTAACACTGACAGGTGTAGCCAGAACACTCTTCTGAGGACAAGGAAAAAAAGCTGCATGTCCCGGCCCCTGACCTGACCTGACCTGACCAAAGAAAAAGCCACCAAAAGCTGTCCACTCACTTCCTTTCTCTCTTCTTTCCTTCCTCTGGACACTCTGTTGACAGGAAAACAGTTAGGAAGAAAAAATAAAAGAAAATAAGAGTCAACACAACACACACACACACACACACACACACACACGAAGAGGAAGGCTGTGAAAGGCAGGCAGGCACTTGTGGTGCCCCGCAGGGCACTACATCTACCAACACAGATGCAGTAACACCTCCTGACCCAGTACGAGCACCACAAATAAATAAAGAAGAAGAAAGCGATGATGAACGGTAGAATTCATCTAATAACAAGAACAATTTGAAGAACACAGCAAAGCGAGGCGACAGTGTGAAGAACAAACCATTATGGAAACACACAGGAAGTAAAAAGGGGCGTCTCAGGCCACCACATAGCTCTGCCGGAAACCACCCACTTCACCCAACGACAGCACCACGCTAAAGGACGAGAATCATGTAAACCCAAGCCATGTAGAATACTCAGGAATATTCACTCTTATGTACTTATGAGGATGTAACCATATCATAGAGTGCACCCTCAGTGCCTTATGTGTAAAGTCAATGGTTATTACGTAGTAATGACGTATAGTGACGTAGGCAACCGCCCATATAAGGGGGTTCCTGTTGGATGTACGAGATGTTTTCTGCCTGCGCCCGCACCCGCGAGGCGAACCTCTGTCAGTTATTGACTCACTCAGTAAACGGGAGCACACACGCCCTGCATTTCCTTAGCCAGACATCTTACATGGCACAGTGAACGGAAGTCTGGACCTACTAACTGACCACTCCTCCCCGGCCGTCACCAGCCTCCGCTCCAGAGAAGTGCGAGCTGGAGATGTCGCCAGCCGCCTTTAAGTCACGGAGGAGGTCCATGGAGTGCTGGCTGCTTCTGTGCAGGTGGCCGCCACAGGAGGCAGTGCAACACGTCAGGCTCCAATGCGTCCCTGCCCTGCATTGGGCCCTGGACGCACGCTTCACTATGGACCGGTGGAGCACCCTGACTCCACCCACGGCCTTGGACGCCATCGGCAAGCTCGTCCTTCGGCCATATACACAGGCAGTGCAGTGGGCAGAGTTCTTTGGAGTGAGGCAGGAGCAGGAGTGTGTCAGTGAGTACATAACCAAGTGCACACAGAAAGCGACAGACTGTGCCTTTAAGTGCCAACAGCGTAGCACAGATTTGTTGGAGTACTTGTCGCTTAGAAAGTTAATGGGAGTCCTCCGTGACGTGACACTGAGGCAACAAGTGTACCAGGCGTGTGACTCAATCGGCAGTGTCGACGCCCTGAGGGCCATGTGTTGTGCTCACGAGGCCGCCCGTCGCGACACCACAGGTGGTGGAGGCCCGGGGCGGGAGGCTGCTCGTGCGGCTGGCACCGCGCAAAGTGAGGAGACCGAGTGCGAGGAAGAGTAGCTGTAATTTGAACTGAGCTATAAGATTAACAGTATTTATAACTGTTGGTGGAATTGAGGTTTTAAATCTAATAATTGTAATTCAGCTTAAGAGTTGTAAAAAGTAAACTAACTCATGTAAACAATATTCTCATGAGTAAATACACTCATCATATATATAAGGAAAAAAGTGCCCACCACCTCAGACAATTTGGTGGAAGACACTTAAAAATCCCTCCCTGACACTTACCCTGACGGTGGTAAGGGTATACAATATACATATTAGCGACGTTTCACAGGAGATTTAATACATTATGTTAGTATCTTAATGTAGTGACACGACTTGCCTGATGGGCGAGCCTCGCATAACCCACTTAGCCAGGGGGTACCTCTTTGGCCGACTGGTAAAGAGTAGCTCTCCCGTTACGCTGGTCGCGGGTTCGATCCCGGCGCCGGCAAACCTTTCCTTGTCTGGATTAATTTCTCGTGTGTTTCGTTACACGCGGTTTGTCGTGTGGGAGTGTTGTGAAGAGAAAATTCTGGCATTTCATTAATACTAACTAACAGCTTACAGAATATTGAAAACTTCTGAAAAAAAAAACCGAAAAGTTTTATAACAGCCATTGTATTCTGGCAGAGACACAGGTCAGTCAGGTGTCATGTTAGGTCTTGTTCATTAGGTTAGGTTAGAATTAAATAACACTAAACTTCCTAGCGATCCGATCACACCTCGGACAATGTATTGCATCAGCGGCACACGTTAGGTTTTATGAGGTAATAATTCTTGCTTTAAACAGAACCAGCTCATGGGTAATATAAAACTTTTCACAATAATTTTCAATATTCTGTGTGCTGGATAACCATTAACAGTACTATGCTTTCTTAAAGGTACATGGTGTTCTCTTCTAACTATTTCCTGCCGGCACGTTGCCGAGGGGGTCAGGAGTGGACCTTCATCTTTTCTGTCCTGTCCTACCACACGTAGATGACTAGTAGTAGCGGTAGTAAACAGACATCCTCGCCATAGACCGATAGGTCTTCTGGTGTCTGTTCTTCCTATGTATTCCTATGTAAGTAGTACCAAGGAATCAAGGCACAAGAGAAATTTTCAGAGTAAATTCTCAGACGGGGTTAGATTAGGTTAGTTTTCTTTTTTCACGGTAAAGCCACAAATCTGGCCCGTCACTGCTACACGGTAAAGCCACAAATCTGGCCCGTCACTGCTACCGGGTTAGTATTAAATGAAGCAGTTCAAGGGTAACTATCATGAACACAACAAAGCCCACACAGCTATGGGCTTGTGTAACCATCAACAGTGGTATGCATTTCTTACCAATGTATGCCGGGAGGTCATGACGCAGGGCAGGGTGGGTCATCTCAGGCATGGAAGAGTCGGTCATTTAGGGGTTTCTGGAAACTATAACCTTATAAATAATAACAGGCATCATATATTTATCAGAAATGAACAGTCAGTGTCTCAAAATTGGTATGCAAAGCTAATATGCTACCTAACTCCTACTCCCAAGGTTAGGTTAGAATTGTTTTGAATCTTACAGTAAAGGGATGTATATGTATGTATATACATAGCTGGGCATGATAACAGAAAACCTTATTCCCGATAACCGATAACTGATAATGAAAAACCTTAACGGCGATAACCGATATTCATTAACTAGAGACACAAATATATGCGATAACTGATAACCGATACCCGATATAAATCCACAATTCTGATACTAGCTAGCGACAAGTCGAATAGGCGAAAACGATACTATATTGATATTTCAGATAGAACAACATTGATGAATTCAAATTTTCATTATCTGTAATTTAGGAAACTTACAAAACCTTAAAACCACACGTTGACACGTACATATGGACGGTAATACTAGAAATGCCTGAACCGGTGTTGTGTTATTTGGCGTCCCCACCGTCAAAAATTGTTTACAAACACTGGTCTCTCGTGAACGGTGCATGCTCAGACCAGCAAGCGTACACCTGTACAGTCTCACAAAGCTTTTAAACCACAATTAAGAGTTGCTGGAAGGCTGAATCAAACATATAGTACAACTACCACCATCCACGCTGTTTCTAGAACGACACTCTGTACGAGTTGTATTTATATGTACAGAGTGTACGTCGTTCTAGAAACAGCAAGGATGGTGGTACTGTATGTTTGATTCAGCTTTCCAGCAGCTCTTAATGTGTTAAAAATACATTGTGAGACTGTACAGGTCTACACTTAATGGTCTGAGCATGCGCAGTTCACGAGAGACCAGTGTTTGTACACAAAAGCGCCAGCTTTTGAGGATGGGACACCAAATAACACAACACCGGGTGCCTTCAATACCATGACATGCTCACCAACGAATATGGAATATCAAATTTGAGGCAGTGAATAATCATTTTTGGGGCAAAGTTAAATGATTTTTCTCTATGATATATTGATTTTTGATTAGCATAAAAAAAATAACCTAGTGTATTAATTTTCATGACCTAAGTATGAAATCTCATCACGGAAGATATTTCATACCCCAAAGTTTTTTCATACAACACCGGGCCATGCATGCGCAGTAAGGACAACATTTTTTTTTCTGAGGCAGAAAAAAAGTAGCGATTATCGCTAGTTTGGTTACAAAAGTAACGAAGATACCGATATATATTTAAATAAGTAGCGGATGGTCCATAATCCGATTTTGTTATCAGCGATAAAGTATCGCGATAACTTATCGCGATAACGCCCAGCTATGGTCAAAGGTATATATAACAACACACCCCACATAGCTATGGACTGGAATATCCATTAACAGCAGGCATTTCTTACCATTTATGCCAGGGGGCGGGCAGGCCAGGAAGGTGGGGGCGGGGCGAGGCGTTAACGGGGCATCTCAAGCATGTAGTGGTTTCTGTAAAATACAAGGAATTACCAGACCTAAACCACTATTACACCAGCCCACTACACACCACAAAAAATGTCCACATATGCAAACTAACCCCCCCCCCCCAACCCAGCAGGGGGCTTCGTGGTGCAGTGGTTAGCACACTCGGCTCACAAACGAGAGAGCCCGAGTTCGATTCCCACGACAGCCTTCCACGCCCGTGCACACGTGGATACATGAGATTAGTGCAGGAAAGATGTATTTTAGCCGTGAAAACAAAAAATGTTACGGGTTAGGTTTCTGCCCAAGCCCGCCACGAAAAATATATATCCTTATTTTCTCAAAAAGGAAGACACTTAAGATCACGCCCGTACGCCCACGACAGCCTTCCACGCCCGTGCACACGTGGATATATGAGATTAGTGCAGGAAAGATGTATTTTAACCGTGAAGACGGAAAAATATATTACGGGCTAGGTTACTGTCCCAGCCCGCCATGAAAAATATATATCCTTATTTTCTCAAAAAGGAAGACACTTAAGATCACGCCCGTACGCCCACGTCAGCCTTCCACGCCCGTGCACACGTGGATATATGAGAGTAGTGCAGGAAAGATGTATTTTAGCCGTGAAGACGAAAATTTTGTTACGAGGTGAATGTCAAACTGCCCCGCCCCGCCCGCCGAGAACATTTGAGCTTGTTTTCTGCAATATTACATCATCTACGCTAACGCCAGTGTAGGAAAGCCTTTCCCCATCGACAGTGAATGCGTGGGGCGTTGTGGCGACTCTTGCAAACGATAATTAGTGACACAACGTAAGAAAAACTGTCTGTACGGGGCTGGGCTCAGGTCCGGCGGCCCCCGATGACGCGGGTGTTAGAATCGCTCCTAACGGGGTAACTAACGCTGGCACACCTGACCTGGCACCTCACACACCTGCCGGCACACCTCTAAATTATGTTGTAATAGTCCACGCCCCCCAGTGGTCAGTATTTAGGCCACATTACCTGATATTGCACGAGGCAACTCGAAGCCGTTCGTCCATAATTAAGCAAACGTTTGTGTTTTTTCCAAGTCAATGAAAAAAATGCATAAACGTCCCTTATTTCTAAACGTACACCAATTCTGATACACCACTGGAATACAACAGAATAGACAACAGAATACATTAAAATACAACAGAATACAACAAAAAACAACGGAATAGAACATAATACATTAAAATACAACAGAATACAACAGAATACAACAAAAAACAACGGAATAGAACATAATACATTAAAATACAACAGAATACAACAGAATACAACAAAAAACAACGGAATAGAACATAATACATTAAAATACAACAGAATACAACAGAATAGAACAGAAAACAGCAGGAAACAACAGAAAACAACAGAAAAAACGGGAAACAAGAAACAACAGGAAACAACAGAAAAACAACGGAATAGAACAGAATACATTAAAATACAACAGAATACAACAGAATAGAACAGAAAACAACAGGAAACAACAGGAAACAACAGAGAACAACAGAAAAAACAACAGAAAACAACAAAAAAACAACAAGAAACAACAGGAAACAACAGAAAAACAACAGGAAACAAAAGAAAAACAACAGGAAACAACAGAGAAAACAACAAAACAACAGAAGAAAAACAACAGAAAACAACAGAAAACAACAGAAAACAACAAAAACAACAGAAAACAACAGAAAACAACAGAAAACAACAGAAAAAAACAACAGAAAATAACAAAACAACAGAAAAACAACAGAAAAATAACGGAAAACAAAAACAGAAAACAACAGAAACAACAGAAAACAACAGAAACAACAGAAAACAACAGAAAAACAACAGAAAGAAAAACAACAGAAAACAACAGAAAACAACAGAAACAACAGAAACAACAGAAAACAAGAAAAAACAACAGAAAACAACAGAAACAACAGAAAAACAACAGAATACAACAGAATACAACAGAATAAAAGAAAACAACAGAATACAACAGAATAAAGAGAATACAACAGAAAAAAAGATAATACAACAGAATACAACAGAATAAAAGAGAATACAACAGAATACAACAGAATAAAAGAGAATACAACAGAATAAAGAATACAACAGAATACAACAGAATAAAAGAGAATACAACAGAATACAACAGAATAAAAGAGAATACAACAGAATACAACAGAATACAACAGAATAAAAGATAATACAACAGAATACAACAGAATAAAAAGAGAATACAACAGAATACAACAGAATAAAAGAATACAACAGAATACAACAGAATACAACAGAATACAACAGAATACAACAGAATAAAAGAGAATACAACAGAATACAACAGAATAAAAGAGAATACAACAGAATACAACAGAATAAAAGAGAATACAACAGTATAAAAGAGAATACAACAGAATACAACAGAATAAAAGAGAATACAACAGAATACAACAGAATAAAAGAGAATACAACAGAATACAACAGAATACAACAGAATAAAAGATAATACAACAGAATACAACAGAATAAAAGAAATACAACAGAATACAACAGAATAAAAGAGAATACAACAATACAACAGAATAAGAGAATACAACAGAATAAAAGAGAATACAACAGAATACAACAGAATAAGAGAATACAACAGAATAAAAGAGAATACAACAGAATAAAAGAGAATACAACAGAATACAACAGAATAAAAGAGAATACAACAGAATACAACAGAATAAAAGAGAATACAACAGAATACAACAGAATAAAAGAGAATACAACAGAATACAACAGAATAAAAGAGAATACAACAGAATACAACAGAATAAAAGAGAATACAACAGAATACAACAGAATACAACAGAATAAAAGAGAATACAACAGAATACAACAGAATAAAAGAGAATACAACAGAATAAAAGAGAATACAACAGAATAAAAGAGAATACAACAGAATAAAAGAGAATACAACAGAATACAACAGAATAAAAGATAATACAACAGAATACAACAGAATAAAAGAGAATACAACAGAATACAACAGAATAAAAGAGAATACAACAGAATACAACAGAATAAAAGAGAATACAACAGAATACAACAGAATAAAAGAGAATACAACAGAATACAACAGAATAAAAGAGAATACAACAGAATAAAAGAGAATACAACAGAATACAACAGAATAAAAGATAATACAACAGAATACAACAGAATAAAAGAGAATACAACAGAATACAACAGAATAAAAGAGAATACAACAGAATACAACAGAATAAAAGAGAATACAACAGAATAAAAGAATACAACAGAATAAAAGATAATACAACAGAATACAACAGAATAAAAGAGAATACAACAGAATAAAAGATAATACAACAGAATAAAAGAGAATACAACAGAATACAACAGAATAAAAGAGAATACAACAGAATACAACAGAATAAAAGAGAATACAACAGAATACAACAGAATAAAGAGAATACAACAGAATACAGCAGAATAATAGAGAATACAACAGAATACAACAGAATGCAACAGAATACAACAGAATACAACAGAATAAAAGAGAATACAACAGAATACAACAGAATAAAAGATAATACAACAGAATACAACAGAATACAACAGAATAAAAGATAATACAACAGAATACAACAGAATAAAAGAGAATACAACAGAATACAACAGAATAAAAGATAATACAACAGAATACAACAGAATAAAAGAGAATACAACAGAATACAACAGAATAAAAGAGAATACAACAGAATACAACAGAATAAAAGAGAATACAACAGAATAAAAGAGAATACAACAGAATACAACAGAATAAAAGAGAATACAACAGAATAAAAGAGAATACAACAGAATAAAAGAGAATACAACAGAATACAACAGAATAAAAGAGAATACAACAGAATACAACAGAATAAAAGAGAATACAACAGAATACAACAGAATAAAAGAGAATACAACAGAATAAAAGAGAATACAACAGAATAAAAGAGAATACAACAGAATACAACAGAATAAAAGAGAATACAACAGAATAAAAGAGAATACAACAGAATAAAAGAGAATACAACAGAATACAACAGAATAAAAGAGAATACAACAGAATACAACAGAATAAAAGAGAATACAACAGAATACAACAGAATAAAAGAGAATACAACAGAATACAACAGAATAAAAGATAATACAACAGAATACAACAGAATACAACAGAATAAAAGAGAATACAACAGAATACAACAGAATAAAAGAGAATACAACAGAATAAAAGAGAATACAACAGAATACAACAGAATAAAAGAGAATACAACAGAATAAAAGAGAATACAACAGAATACAACAGAATAAAAGATAATACAACAGAATACAACAGAATATAACAGAATAAAAGAGAATACAACAGAATAAAAGAGAATACAACAGAATACAACAGAATACAACAGAATAAAAGATAATACAACAGAATACAACAGAATAAAAGAGAATACAACAGAATACAACAGAATAAAAGAGAATACAACAGAATACAACAGAATAAAAGAGAATACAACAGAATAAAAGAGAATACAACAGAATAAAAGAGAATACAACAGAATACAACAGAATAAAAGAGAATACAAAAGAATACAACAGAATAAAAGATAATACAACAGAATACAACAGAATACAACAGAATAAAAGATAATACAACAGAATACAACAGAATAAAAGATAATACAACAGAATACAACAGAATAAAAGAGAATACAACAGAATACAACAGAATAAAAGAGAATACAAAAGAATAAAAGAGAATACAACAGAATACAACAGAATAAAAGAGAATACAACAGAATAAAAGATAATACAACAGAATACAACAGAATACAACAGAATACAACAGAATAAAAGATAATACAACAGAATAAAAGATAATACAACAGAATACAACAGAATAAAAGATAATACAACAGAATACAACAGAATACAACAGAATAAAAGATAATACAACAGAATACAACAGAATAAAAGAGAATACAACAGAATACAACAGAATAAAAGAGAATACAACAGAATACAACAGAATAAAAGAGAATACAACAGAATACAACAGAATAAAAGAGAATACAACAGAATACAACAGAATACAACAGAATAAAAGAGAATACAACAGAATAAAAGAGAATACAACAGAATACAACAGAATACAACAGAATAAAAGAGAATACAACAGAATACAACAGAATAAAAGAGAATACAACAGAATAAAAGAGAATACAACAGAATACAACAGAATAAAAAAGAATACAACAGAATAAAAGAGAATACAACAGAATACAACAGAATAAAAGAGAATACAACAGAATACAACAGAATAAAGAGAATACAACAGAATAAAAGAGAATACAACAGAATACAACAGAATAAAAGAGAATACAACAGAATAAAAGAGAATACAACAGAATACAACAGAATAAAAGATAATACAACAGAATACAACAGAATAAAAGAGAATACAACAGAATACAACAGAATAAAAGAGAATACAACAGAATACAACAGAATAAAAGAGAATACAACAGAATACAACAGAATAAAAGAGAATAAAACAGAATACAACAGAATAAAAGAGAATACAACAGAATAAAAGAGAATACAACAGAATAAAAGAGAATACAACAGAATAAAAGAGAATACAACAGAATACAACAGAATAAAAGAGAATACAACAGAATAAAAGAGAATACAACAGAATACAACAGAATAAAACAGAATACAACAGAATAAAAGAGAATACAACAGAATAGAACAGAATACAACAGAATAAAAGAGAATACAACAGAATACAACAGAATAAAAGAGAATACAACAGAATACAACAGAATAAAAGAGAATACAACAGAATACAACAGAATAAAACAGAATAAAAGAGAATACAACAGAATACAACAGAATACAACAGAATAAAAGAGAATAAAAGAGAATACAACAGAATAAAAGAGAATACAACAGAATACAACAGAATAAAAGAGAATACAACAGAATACAACAGAATAAAAGAGAATACAACAGAATACAACAGAATAAAAGAGAATAAAAGAGAATACAACAGAATACAACAGAATAAAAGAGAATACAACAGAATACAACAGAATAAAACAGAATAAAAGAGAATACAACAGAATACAACAGAATAAAAGAGAATACAACAGAATACAACAGAATAAAAGAGAATACAACAGAATACAACAGAATAAAAGAGAATAGAACAGAATACAACAGAATAAAAGAGAATACAACAGAATACAACAGAATAAAAGAGAATACAACAGAATACAACAGAATAAAAGATAATACAACAGAATAAAAGAGAATACAACAGAATACAACAGAATAAAAGAGAATACAACAGAATACAACAGAATAAAAGAGAATACAACAGAATAAAAGATAATACAACAGAATACAACAGAATAAAAGAGAATACAACAGAATACAACAGAATAAAAGATAATACAACAGAATAAAAGAGAATACAACAGAATACAACAGAATAAAAGAGAATACAACAGAATACAACAGAATAAAAGATAATACAACAGAATACAACAGAATTAAAGAGAATACAACAGAATAAAAGAGAATACAACAGAATACAACAGAATAAAAGATAATACAACAGAATACAACAGAATAAAAGAGAATACAACAGAATACAACAGAATAAAAGAGAATACAACAGAATACAACAGAATAAAAGAGAATACAACAGAATACAACAGAATAAAAGAGAATACAACAGAATACAACAGAATAAAAGATAATACAACAGAATACAACAGAATAAAAGAGAATACAACAGAATACAACAGAATAAAAGAGAATACAACAGAATAAAAGATAATACAACAGAATAAAAGATAATACAACAGAATACAACAGAATAAAAGAGAATACAACAGAATAAAAGAGAATACAACAGAATACAACAGAATAAAAGATAATACAACAGAATACAACAGAATAAAAGAGAATACAACAGAATACAACAGAATACAAAAGAATAAAAGAGAATACAACAGAATACAACAGAATAAAAGAGAAAACAACAGAATACAATACAACAGAATACAACAGAATAAAAGAGAATACAACAGAATACAACAGAATAAAAGAGAATACAACAGAATACAACAGAATAAAAGAGAATACAACAGAATACAACAGAATAAAAGAGAATACAACAGAATACAAGAGAATACAACAGAATAAAAGATAATACAACAGAATACAACAGAATACAACAGAATAAAAGAGAATACAACAGAATACAACAGAATAAAAGATAATACAACAGAATACAACAGAATATAAGAGAATACAACAGAATACAACAGAATAAAAGAGAACACAACAGAATACAACAGAATAAAAGAGAATACAACAGAATACAACAGAATACAACAGAATAAAAGAGTCCAGCACATGATCAGGCCATGGTGAACTCATACCACGAGTCTAGCACATGATCGGGCCATGGTGAATCCATATCACGAGTCTAGTACATGATCAGGCCTTGGTGAATACATATCATGAGTCTAGCACATGATCAGGCCGTGGTAATTACGAATTACACCTACTCCCATTAGCCCCATTACCGTTAACCCCGCCCTTTTAATTATCAGCACGCAATTTACTGACCCTATTTACCCTTATTCGCCACCGAACATGACCTAATTACGATTTCCACCTACTCCCAATGGCCCCCCATTACCATTAACCCCGCCTTTTTAATTATCACCACGCAATTTACTGACCCCATTTACCCATCATTCGACACCGAACATGACCTATTTTCGAGTTTCACTTGCACCCATTGGGCCCCCCTCCATTACCATACTCCCCACGCCCGTTAATTATCACCCCACAATTTACTGACCCCATTGACCCATTACACGACACCGCACATGTCGTAATTATGAATTCCACATACTCCCATTAGCCCCCCCATTACCATTAACCCCCGCCCCCTTTAATTATCACCGCACAATTTACTGTCCCCATCTACCCATTATTCGACACCGAACATGACCAAATTGCGAATTCCACCTACTCCCATTAGCCCCCTCCAGTACTATCAACCCCTGGCCCCGCTGGTTCTCACCATGCAATTGACTGACCCCATTAACCCAGTATTTGACACCTCACATGACCCATTTTCGAGTTTCACGTACTCCATTAGCCCCCACCCCCTTTAATTATCACCACGCAATTTACTGACCCCATTTACCCAGTATTTGACACCTCACATGACCTATTTCCAAGTTTCATCTACTCCCATTAGCCCCTCCCCAATTACCATTAACCCCGCCCTTTAATTATCACCACGCAATTTATTGACCCCATTTACCCATTATTCGACACCGAACATCACCTAATTACGAAATTCACCTACACCCATTAGCCCCCCATTACCATCAACACCCCGCCCCTCTGATTATCACCACGCAATTTACTGACCCCATTATCCCAGTATTTGACACCTCACATGATCCATTTTCGAGTTACACCAACTCATTAGCCCCCCCATTACCATTAACCCCGCCCCTCTCATTATCACCACGCAATTTACTGACCCCATTATTCCAGTATTTGACACCTCACATGATCCATTTTCGAGTTTCACCTACACCCCTTAGCCCCCTCCATTACCGTTAGCCCCGCCCCTTTAATTATCACCACGCAATTTACTGACTCCATTTACCCATCATTCGACATCGAACATGACCTAATTACGAATTCCACCTACTCCCATTAGCCTTCCACGCCCGTGCACGTGGGTACATGAGACTAGTGCAGGAAAGATCTATTTTAGCCGTGAAAACGAAAACTATGTTACGGGCTAAGTATCTGCCCCAAGCCCGCCATGAAAAATATATATCCTTATTTTCTCACAAAGGAAGACACTTAAGATCACGCCCGTACGCCCACGTCAGACTTCAACGACAGGGGCTTCCAAATGCCGGGCCATCCATCACGGACATCAGATCGTGGTATGGCTTCATAAACCAGCTCGCCCCCTTCCTCGCCACCGCGCCGATCATGAACGCCTTCCGGGAGTTACTGAAGAAACCAACCGGAAGACACGTGTACTGGGACGACCAGCTTCAGTAGAAATTCCGCCAAGCCCAGGACACTATATGCCAGCTGGCCAAGGACGGTCTGACGACACGATAAAACCCGCCCACCGCTGCCATCACCGACTGGAGCCGAGAGGGCATCGGATTCGTCATCCTCCAGCAGTACTGCAGTTGTGCATCGGCCTCCGCCCCATACTGCTGCTGATGTGACACTGAGGCAACAAGTGTACCAGGCGTGTGACTCAATCGGCAGTGTCGACGCCCTGAGGGCCATGTGTTGTGCTCACGAGGCCGCCCGTCGCGACACCACAGGTGGTGGAGGCCCGGGGCGGGAGGCTGCTCGTGCGGCTGGCACCGCGCAAAGTGAGGAGACCGAGTGCGAGGAAGAGTAGCTGTAATTTGAACTGAGCTATAAGATTAACAGTATTTATAACTGTTGGTGGAATTGAGGTTTTAAATCTAATAATTGTAATTCAGCTTAAGAGTTGTAAAAAGTAAACTAACTCATGTAAACAATATTCTCATGAGTAAATACACTCATCATATATATAAGGAAAAAGTGCCCACCACCTCAGACAATTTGGTGGAAGACACTTAAAATCCCTCCCTGACACTTACCCTGACGGTGGTAAGGGTATATATACATATTAGCCACGTTTCTCATGAGGTTTAATACATTATGTTAGTATCTTAATTTAGAGACACGACTTGCATTATGGGCAAGCCTCGCATAACCCACTTAGCCAGGGGGTACCTCTTTGGCCGACTGGTAAAGGTAGCTCTCCCGTTACGCTGGTCGCAGGTTCGATCCCCGGCGCCGGCAAACCTTTCCTTGTCTGGATTAATTTCTCGTGTGGGAGTGTTGTGAAGAGAAAATTCTGGCATTTCATTAATACTAACTAACAGCTTACAGAATATTGAAAACTTCTGAAAAAAAAAACCGAAAAGTTTTATAACAGCCATTGTATTCTGGCAGAGACACAGGTCAGTCAGGTGTCATGTTAGGTCTTGTTCATTAGGTTAGGTTAGAATTAAATAACACTAAACTTCCTAGCGATCCGATCACACCTCGGACAATGTATTGCATCAGCGGCACACGTTAGGTTTTATGAGGTAATAATTCTTGCTTTAAACAGAACCAGCTCATGGGTAATATATATGACAACAATAATGCCCACCTAGCTGTGTGCTGGATAACCATTAACAGTACTATGCATTACTTACCAACTGACGCAGGGGCAGGTCGTGACATGCGAGGCGGGCAGGGCGGGGTCAGAGTGGACCTCCAGCATTGAAAAGTCACCCATTCAGCGCACGGTTTCTGTAAAATAGCAGCATCCCCATAGTAAAGAGCATCATATACTGACCAAAGCAGAAATAAGTAGTACCAAGGAATCAAGGTACAAATGGAATACGAGAAATTTTCAGAGTAAATTCTCAGACAGGGTTAGATTAGGTTAGTTTTCTTTTTTTATTGACCCGGCAGTAGCAGCGAGGATCATGTTTCGTAATGGTCCCTCTAAGCAAGAAAAATGAGAAAAATCACCCTCACACAGCTATGGGCTTGTGTAACCATTAACAGTACTATGCATTTCTTACCAATGTATGCCGGGAGGTCATGACGCAGGGCAGGGCAGGTCATCTCAGGCATGGAAGAGTCGGTCATTTAGGGGTTTCTGGAAACTATAACCTTATAAATAATAGCAGGCATCATATATTTATCAGAAATGAACAGTCAGTGTCTCAAAATTGGTATGCAAAGCTAATATGCTACCTAACTCCTACTCCCAAGGTTAGGTTAGAATTGTTTTGAATCTTACAGTACAGGGATGCAAGTCAAGGGTATTTATAACAACACACCCCACATAGCTATGGACTGGAATATCCATTAACAGCAGGCATTTCTTACCAATTTATGCCAGGGGGCGGGCAGGCCAGGAAGGTGGGGCGGGGCGGGGCGGGTCGGGTCATCTCCGGCATGTAGTGGTTTCTGTAAAATACAAGGAATTACCAGACCTAAACCACTATTACACAAGCCCACTACACACCACAAAAAATGTCCACATATGCAAACTAACCGCCCCCTCCCAACCCAGCAGGGGCTTCGTGGTGCAGTGGTTAGCACACTCGGCTCACAAACGAGAGAGCCTGAGTTCAATTCCGACAGCCTTCCACGCCCGTGCATACGTGGATACATGAGAGTAGTGCAGGAAAGATGTATTTTAGCCGTGAAAAAGAAAAAATATGTTACGGGGTAGGTTACTGTCCCAGCCCGCCACGAAAAATATATATCCTTATTTTCTCAAAAAGGAAGCAACTTAAGATCACGCCTGTACGCCCACGACAGCCTTCCACGCCCGTGCACACGTGGATATATGAGACTAGTGCAGGAAAGATGTATTTTAGCCGTGAAAACGAAAAAATATGTTACGGGGTAGGTTACTGTCCCAGCCCGCCACGAAAAATATATATCCTTATTTTCTCAAAAAGGAAGACACTTAAGATCACGCCCGTACACCCACGTCAGCCTTCCACGCCCGTGCACACGTGGATATATGAGACCAGTGCAGGAAAGATGTATTGTAGCCGTGAAGACGAAAATTTTGTTACGAGGTGAATGTCAAACTGCCCCGCCCCGCCCCGCTCCGCCCGCCGAGAACATTTGAGCTTGTTTTCTGCAATATTACATCATCTACGCTAACGCCAGTGTAGGAAAGCCTTTCCCCATCGACAGTGAATGCGTGGGGCGTTGTGGCGACTCTTGCAAACGATAATTAGTGACACAGCGTAAGAAAAACTGTCTGTACGGGGCTGGGCTCAGTTCCGGCGGCCCCCGATGACGCGGGTGTTAGAATCGCTCCTAACGGGGTAACTAACGCTGGCACACCTGACCTGGCACCTCACACACCTGCCGGCACACCTCTAAATTATGTTGTAATAGTCCACGCCCCCCAGTGGTCAGTATTTAGGCCACATTACCTGATATTGCACGAGGCAACTCGAAGCCGTTCGTCCATAATTAAGCAAACGTTTGTGTTTTTTCCAAGTCAATGAAAAAAATGCATAAACGTCCCTTATTTCTAAACGTACACCAATTCTGATACACCACTGGAATACAACAGAATACATTAAAATACAACAGAATACAACAAAAAACAACGGAATAGAACATAATACATTAAAATACAACAGAATACAACAGAATACAACAAAAAACAACGGAATAGAACATAATACATTAAAATACAACAGAATACAACAAAAAACAACGGAATAGAACATAATACATTAAAATACAACAGAATACAACAGAATAGAACAGAAAACAGCAGGAAACAACAGAAAACAACAGAAACAACAGAAAAACAACAAGAAACAACAGGAAACAACAGAAAAACAACGGAATAGAAAAGAATACATTAAAATACAACAGAATACAACAGAATAGAACAGAAAACAACAGGAAACAACAGAAAAAACAACAGAAAACAACGGGAAACAACAGAAAAACAACAGGAAACAACAGAAAAACAACAGGAAACAAAAGAAAAACAACAGGAAACAACAGAAAAACAAAAGAAAAGAACAGAAAACAACAGAAAAACAACAGAAAACATTAGAAAACAACAGAAAAACAACATAAAAATAACGGAAAACAACAGAAAAACAACAGAAAAATAACGGAAAACAACAGAAAAGATTAGAAAACAACAGAAAAACAACAGAAAAATAACGGAAAACAACAGAAAAACAACAGAAAGCAAAAGAAAAACAACACAAAACAAAAGAAAACAACCGAAAACAACAGAAAAACAACAGAAAATAACAGAAAAACAACATAAAACAAAAGAAAACAGAAAAACAACAGAAAGCAAAAGAAAAACAACAGAAAACATAAGAAAACAACATAAAAACAAAGAGAATACAACAGAATACAACATAATAAAAGAGAATACAACAGAATACAACAGAATATAAGATAATACAACAGAATACAACAGAATAAAAGAGAATACAACAGAAAAAAAGATAATACAACAGAATACAACAGAATAAAAGAGAATACAACAGAATACAACAGAATAAAAGATAATACAACAGAATACAACAGAATAAAAGAGAATACAACAAAATACAACAGAATAAAAGAGAATACAACAGAATACAACAGAATAAAAGATAATACAACATAATACAACAGAATAAAAGATAATACAACAGAATACAACAGAATAAAAGAGAATACAACAGAATACAACAGAATAAAAGATAATACAACAGAATACAACAGAATACAACAGAATAAAAGATAATACAACAGAATACAACAGAATAAAAGAGAATACAACAGAATACAACAGAATACAACAGAATAAAAGATAATACAACAGAATACAACAGAATACAACAGAATAAAAGAGAATACAACAGAATACAACAGAATAAAAGAGAATACAACAGAATACAACAGAATAAAAGAGAATACAACAGAATAAAAGAGAATACAACAGAATACAACAGAATAAAAGAGAATACAACAGAATACAACAGAATAAAAGAGAATACAACAGAATAAAAGAGAATACAACAGAATACAACAGAATAAAAGAGAATACAACAGAATAAAAGAGAATACAACAGAATACAACAGAATAAAAGAGAATACAACAGAATACAACAGAATAAAAGAGAATACAACAGAATAAAAGAGAATACAACAGAATACAACAGAATAAAAGAGAATACAACAGAATACAACAGAATAAAAGATAATACAACAGAATACAACAGAATACAACAGAATAAAAGAGAATACAACAGAATACAACAGAATAAAAGAGAATACAACAGAATAAAAGAGAATACAACAGAATACAACAAAATAAAAGATAATACAACAGAATACAACAGAATAAAAGAGAATACAACAAAATAAAAGATAATACAACAGAATACAACAGAATAAAAGAGAATACAACAGAATACAACAGAATAAAAGAGAATACAACAGAATACAACAGAATACAACAGAATAAAAGAGAATACAACAGAATAAAAGAGAATACAACAGAATACAACAGAATACAACAGAATAAAAGAGAATACAACAGAATAAAAGAGAATACAACAGAATAAAAGAGAATACAACAGAATACAACAGAATAAAAGAGAATACAACAGAATACAACAGAATAAAAGATAATACAACAGAATACAACAGAATAAAAGATAATACAACAGAATACAACAGAATAAAAGATAATACAACAGAATACAACAGAATAAAAGAGAATACAACAGAATACAACAGAATAAAAGAGAATACAACAGAATAAAAGAGAATACAACAGAATACAACAGAATAAAAGAGAATACTACAGAATACAACAGAATAAAAGATAATACAACAGAATACAACAGAATAAAAGATAATACAACAGAATACAACAGAATAAAAGATAATACAACAGAATACAACAGAATAAAAGATAATACAACAGAATAAAAGATAATACAACAGAATACAACAGAATACAACAGAATAAAAGATAATACAACAGAATACAACAGAATAAAAGAGAATACAACAGAATACAACAGAATAAAAGAGAATACAACAGAATACAACAGAATAAAAGAGAATACAACAGAATACAACAGAATAAAAGAGAATACAACAGAATAAAAGAGAATACAACAGAATACAACAGAACAAAACAGAATACAACAGAATAAAAGAGAATACAACAGAATACAACAGAATACAACAGAATAAAAGAGAATACAACAGAATAAAAGAGAATACAACAGAATACAACAGAATAAAACAGAATAAAAGAGAATACAACAGAATACAACAGAATAAAAGAGAATACAACAGAATAAAAGAGAATACAACAGAATACAACAGAATAAAAGATAATACAACAGAATACAACAGAATAAAAGAGAATACAACAGAATAAAAGAGAATACAACAGAATACAACAGAATAAAAGAGAATGCAACAGAATACAACAGAATAAAAGAGAATACAACAGAATACAACAGAATAAAAGAGAATACAACAGAATACAAATGAATAAAAGAGAATACAACAGAATACAACAGAATAAAAGATAATACAACAGAATACAACAGAATAAAAGAGAATACAACAGAATACAACAGAATAAAAGAGAATACAACAGAATACAACAGAATAAAAGAGAATACAACAGAATAAAAGAGAATACAACAGAATACAACAGAATAAAAGATAATACAACAGAATACAACAGAATAAAAGAGAATACAACAGAATAAAAGATAATACAACAGAATACAACAGAATAAAAGAGAATACAACAGAATACAACAGAATAAAAGAGAATACAACAGAATAAAAGAGAATACAACAGAATACAACAGAATAAAAGAGAATACAACAGAATACAACAGAATAAAAGATAATAAAACAGAATACAACAGAATACAACAGAATAAAAGATAATACAACAGAATACAGCAGAATAAAAGAGAATACAACAGAATACAACAGAATAAAAGATAATACAACAGAATACAACAGAATACAACAGAATAAAAGATAATACAACAGAATACAACATAATAAAAGAGAATACAACAGAATACAACAGAATAAAAGATAATACAACAGAATAAAAGAGAATACAACAGAATACAACAGAATAAAAGAGAATACAACAGAATAAAAGAGAATACAACAGAATAAAAGAGAATACAACAGAATACAACAGAATAAAAGAGAATACAACAGAATACAACAGAATAAAAGAGAATACAACCGAATAAAAGAGAATACAACAGGATAAAAGAGAATACAACAGAATACAACAGAATAAAAGAGAATACAACAGAATACAACAGAATAAAAGAGAATACAACAGAATAAAAGAGAATACAACAGAATAAAAGAGAATACAACAGAATAAAAGAGAATACAACAGAATAAAAGAGAATACAACAAAATAAAAGAGAATACAACAGAATACAACAGAATAAAAGAGAATACAACAGAATACAACAGAATAAAAGAGAATACAACAGAATACAACAGAATAAAAGAGAATACAACAGAATACAACAGAATACAACAGAATAAAAGATAATACAACAGAATACAACAGAATAAAAGAGAATACAACAGAATACAACAGAATAAAAGAGAATACAACAGAATAAAAGAGAATACAACAGAATACAACAGAATAAAAGATAATACAACAGAATAAAAGAGAATACAACAGAATACAACAGAATAAAAGATAATACAACAGAATACAACAGAATAAAAGATAATACAACAGAATACAACAGAATAAAAGAGAATACAACAGAATAAAAGAGAATACAACAGAATACAACAGAATAAAAGATAATACAACAGAATACAACAGAATAAAAGATAATACAACAGAATACAACAGAATAAAAGATAATACAACAGAATACAACAGAATACAACAGAATAAAAGAGAATACAACAGAATACAACAGAATAAAAGAGAATACAACAGAATAAAAGAGAATACAACAGAATACAACAGAATAAAAGAGAATACTACAGAATACAACAGAATAAAAGATAATACAACAGAATACAACAGAATAAAAGATAATACAACAGAATACAACAGAATAAAAGATAATACAACAGAATACAACAGAATAAAAGATAATACAACAGAATACAACAGAATAAAAGAGAATACAACAGAATACAACAGAATAAAAGATAATACAACAGAATACAACAGAATAAAAGAGAATAAAAGAGAATACAACAGAATAAAAGAGAATACAACAGAATAAAAGAGAATACAATAGAATAAAAGAGAATACAACAGAATAAAAGAGAATACAACAGAATACAACAGAATAAAAGAGAATACAACAGAATAAAAGATAATAAAAGATAATACAACAGAATAAAAGATAATACAACAGAATACAACAGAATAAAAGATAATACAACAGAATACAACATAATACAAAAGAATACAACAGAATGAAAGAGAATACAACAGAATACAACAGAATAAAAGAGAATACAACAGAATAAAAGAGAATACAACAGAATAAAAGAGAATACAACAGAATAGAAGATAATACAACAGAATACAACAGAATAAAAGATAATACAACAGAATACAACAGAATAAAAGATAATACAACAGAATATACAACAGAATAAAAGATAATACAACAGAATACAACAGAATACAACAGAATAAAAGATAATACAACAGAATACAACAGAATACAACAGAATAAAAGATAATACAACAGAATACAACAGAATAAAAGAGAATACAACAGAATACAACAGAATAAAAGAGAATACAACAAAATACAACAGAATAAAAGAGAATACAACAGAATAAAAGAGAATACAACAGAATACAACAGAATAAAAGAGAATACAACAGAATACAACAGAATAAAACAGAATACAACAGAATAAAAGAGAATACAACAGAATAAAAGATAATACAACAGAATACAACAGAATAAAAGAGAATACAACAGAATAAAAGAGAATACAACAGAATACAACAGAATAAAAGAGAATACAACAGAATAAAAGAGAATACAACAGAATACAACAGAATAAAAGAGAATACAACAGAATACAACAGAATAAAAGAGAATACAACAGAATAAAAGAGAATACAGAATAAAAGAATACAACAGAATAAAAGAGAATACAACAGAATACAACAGAATAAAAGAGAATACAACAGAATACAACAGAATAAAAGAGAATACAACAGAATACAACAGAATAAAAGAGAATACAACAGAATACAACAGAATAAAAGAGAATACAACAGAATACAACAGAATAAAAGAGAATACAACAGAATACAACAGAATAAAAGAGAATACAACAGAATACAACAGAATAAAAGAGAATACAACAGAATAAAAGAGAATACAACAGAATACAACAGAATAAAAGAGAATACAAAAGAATACAACAGAATAAAAGATAATACAACAGAATACAATAGAATAAAAGATAATACAACAGAATACAACAGAATACAAAATAATAAAACAGAATAAAAGATAATAAAACAGAATACAACAGAATACAACAGAATAAAAGATAATACAACAGAATACAACAGAATAAAAGAGAATACAACAGAATAAAAGAGAATACAACAGAATAAAAGAGAATACAACAGAATAAAAGATAATACAACAGAATACAACAGAATAAAAGAGAATACAACAGAATACAACAGAATAAAAGAGAATACAAATAGAATACAACAGAATAAAAGAGAATACAACAGAATACAACAGAATAAAAGAGAATACAGAATACAACAGAATAAAAGAGAATACAACATAATAAAACAGAATAAAAGAGAATACAACAGAATAAAATAGAATACAACAGAATACAACAGAATTAAAGAGAATACAACAGAATACAAATAGAATAAAAAGAGAATACAACAGAATAAAAGAGAATACAAAAGAATAAAAGAGAATACAACAGAATACAACAGAATAAAAGAGAATACAGAATACAACAGAATAAAAGAGAATACAACAGAATACAACAGAATAAAAGAGAAAACAACAGAATAAAAGAGAATACAACAGAATACAACAGAATAAAAGAGAATACAACAGAATAAAAGAGAATAAGACCACAAAATCATGTACACACAAATAGACACGATACAAACACACAGACACGTAGTAAATGACCCTCTCTCTCTCTCTCCCACCTCACCCCCTCCCTTTACCACCCCTGTCCATTTAAGACCTCCCACCCTCCCTCCATGCAAAAAGCACAACACAAAGGGACCTCCACACCATTAGTTCGCTCTCTCCCCGCGAGGCTGACCAATGTAATCCACGCACACGAAATGGGCTGACGATTGCGGTTAAGGGGGGCGACTGAGCAATGGAGGAGGAGGAGGAGGAGGAGGAATAGGGTGAAGAGAGAGAAGAGTTGAAGAATGAAAAAAATAAGGAAAAGCAGGAGATAGAGAAGTAGGAAGAGGAAGGGATAAAGAAGGACAGGAAGGAAGAGGAGGAATATTACTTTCAGACATACATATAGTGGTGTGTGTGTGTGTGTGTGTGTGTGTGTGTGTGTGTGTGTGTGTGTGTGTGTGTGTGTGTGTGTTCCATAATTGTTGCGAGGAAGAAGAGGAGGAAGGTAAGAGAGAGAAAAGGAGAGGATAAAAAAAAATGTAAATAAAACAAGTAAAAAGATATCCTGTAATAAGCCTATTGCAGAAGAGAGAGAGAGAGAGAGAGAGAGAGAGAGAGAGAGAGAGAGAGAGAGAGAGAGAGAGAGAGAGAGAGAGAGAGAGAGAGAGAGAGAGAGAGAGAGAGAGAGAGAGAGAGAGAGAGAGAGAGAGAGAGAGAGAGAGAGAGAGCAGAGGCTATGATGATTTAGTGCAAGTTGCCGGGCGTGATTCATGGGGCAAGTGTAAGGGTTTGATGAATGACCCAACTTGCTACCCATTGGTGGTGACGGCGGCGGCGGCGGTGGTGGTGAAGGTTGTTGTTGTTGTTGTTGTTGTTGTTGTTGTGGTGGTGGCTGTGGAGGGGGGTTGTGGTAACGCTTTTGTTATGCCTCTTCTCATGGTAATAGAGATAATCATGTTTACTTAAATAATGAAGAAAAAATAGTTTGAAATGTTTGAAATAAAAAGGTGATTAAGAGTTTGAGGGAGAGAAAAAAAAGAAAGAACAGGATTTAGAGGAAGGATAAAGGAGGGAAAAATGGGAGACAGAAATAGGCGGAAGTAATGAGAGTAAACATAATGCAATAAGTAAACAGTAAAGAACGAAAACAAGGGAGTAAAGGCAAGTATAGGAAGGAAAGCAACAAAGTGGAAGGAAAGTAAAGTAAATGCTCTCTCTCTCTCTCTCTCTCTCTCTCTCTCTCTCTCTCTCTCTCTCTCTCTCTCTCTCTCTCATCAATCACATATATGGGGTGATAGCGACCATATTCTGCATAAAGTTTAATACCATTGTGTGTGTGTGTGTGTGTGTGTGTGTGTGTGTGTGTGTGTGTGTTGCAATATCTAAAGTTGATCATAATTATTGTCTTTTCCTTTTTCTTTTTTTGCTCACTTTTTTTCTTTCTCTTCTTCTCTTCTTCCGTCTTAGTATTTACCCTCCGATAATCCCTTCCTTCCTTTGTTTACACCCTTCCCTTCCCTTCCCTTCCCTTCTCTCTCTCTCTCTCTCTCTCTCTCTCTCTCTCTCTCTCTCTCTCTCTCTTTCTCGTTTCTCTTTTCGTTTCCCTCACTTTTGTTTTTTTCAGCAATGACTAAATTTCCGTCCTTCGTTTCTCTCTATTTCTTTGTCAGTCAGTCAGTCTCTCTCTCTCTCTCTCTCTCTCTCTCTCTCTCTCATTTATCTTCATTTTGCTTTTATTTCTCTTCTTTCTCAACCCAATTTCTTCTTCCTCCATCCCCCTTCCACCTCCGCTCCTCCTATTCTCTCTCCCTCCCTTCCATATTTCTCCTCCCTTATCTCCTTCATACCAATCACTTTCTCTTTTCCCTCTCTTTTCCCTCCCTTTCTGCCTCTCTCCCTCCCTTTCCTTCTCTCCCTACCAACCTCTTTGTCTCTCCTCTTGCCTTCCTCCTCCTCTCCCTCTCCCTCTCTCTCTCCCTAGAAACATCAGGGGAGAAAGAGGAAACACGTTGGAGAGATGGAGAGAATGAAGTGTTGTATGTATTTAGGATAAAGAGGAAAGGATGGAAGGAGAGAAAGGAGAGAGAGGAGAGAGGGGAGGGAAGGGAAGGGGGAGGGAGGGAAGGAGGTAGGACTGAGCACAATCTGGTTTGTTTTGTATTATTTTGGAGAGGAGAGAAGAGGATTAGGATGTCGGAAGTATATGCTTTATCTTCAGTTTGGTTGGAGAAGGAAAGGGAAGGATTGGATGAAAAGAAGGAAGGAGGGAAATAAATGGAAAGAAGATAATTAAGAGCTGGAAGAAAGTGGGGAAAAGGGAGAGGGAGGATTGGGAGGTGGAAGAAATGAAGGAGGGAAACAATGGAGAGAAAAAAATTAAGAGATAAAAGAAAGGAGGGAAGAATGGAACGAGGAAAATTATGAGGTGGAGGTAAAAAGAGAGAAAAAGGGAAATGGAGGATTAATAAATGGAAGAAAGGAAGTAAAAAGGAAAAGAAGATAATTAAGAAATGGAGGAATGTAAGGACTGGAAACAATGGAAAGAAGAAAACTAGGGGGCGGAGATGAAGAGGGAGAAGAGTGCAAAGAAGGATGAGATAGGTAAGTAAATGACGGAGAAATAGAAAGAATAAAAATAAGAAGTGGGGAAGCAAGGAGAATAAAAATAGTGTGACAAGTAAACAGTAAAGCGAGGAAAAATAGGAGTGAAGGAAAGTAGGAAGGAAAGTAAAAAGAAAGGGGTAGGAAAAGAAAAAATAACAGAAGGGAATAAAATGACGTATGGAGGAAGGGAGAAGGAAACAAACACTAGGAAGGGAGGAAGAATGGGATGAGAGAGAGAGAGAGAGAGAGAGAGAGAGAGAGAGAGAGAGAGAGAGAGACATAACGATGATATATGATGTGATTGGGAGAGCATCTGTTACCCCGTCCATCCGGCACCACCACCACCACCATCACCACCACCACAAACACCACTACGCTCCCTCCCTACCCTACTCTCTCTTGTTCACTTCTATAATCACCTCCTTTTTCATCACCATTTCCACCACCACCACGAACATCACCATCACCACCCCATTTCCTAATCTGCTGTACACCCCTTTCATCTCTTTCCTTTTCATTACCATTGTCATTTGTCATCACCATCACCACCATCACAACCCTCTCTTCCCCCTCTTCTACCCTCTACATGTTCCTTTTTTTTCTTTCTTCTCCTTCCCTTTCGCTATTTTATTATATTTTATCTCCTTTGTCATCACCATCGTCATCAGTTCTCTTCCCTTTCTCTCCCTTCATCTTCAACCCTCTACATCTTCGTCACCCTTTCCTTCCCTATCGTTCACCATCCCCAGCATCATCCATCATCCTAGCCTGCCATCATCATCATCATCATCATCATCATCATCATCATTACGTTTGTTGTTTTTTCTTTTCGTTGTACATTTTAACCTATGTGTGTTTGTCTGTTTACCAATGTCGGTGTCTGTATAATCTCTCTCTCTCTCTCTCTCTCTCTCTCTCTCTCTCTCTCTCTCTCTTCAATCAAGGCCCCCCAAAAGGACCATTTCCTATATCCCCCATTCCTCCCTCTCGCTTCCTCTCCTTTCCTTCTGTCCACTTTTCACCCCTTCCCTTCCAATCCTTTTCCTCCACCCCGTTTTCCCTCCCTTTCCTTCCTTCCTGCCTTCACAACTGATGACCCTTCCTGTGTCCTCCTAATTCACTCTTCCCCTCTTCCTTCCCCTACTCTTTCCTTCTTCCTCTTTAGCGAACTACCGATATGATCAAACCCATGGAGAAAGAAAGAAAGAAAGAACAAAAGAAAACACAAAAGAAAAAGAAAATCAATGAAAATTATAAAATGAAGAAATGAATGAGGAAAAAATAAAAGAGAAAGGAAGAAACGATGATAACCCATTAGCAGAAAAAGAAAGAACCAAATACAAAAGACAACGAAAAAAATAAAATATTGGAATAAAAAAAAGCAAGAGGGAGAATAAACGGCGATAATTGGACAACTACCTGAAAATGAAGCATCAAAGTAAAAAAAAGAGAAAATGGACAAAACGAAAAAGAAAAGGAAAAGAAACCACGATAAAAAGAAACGACAACCAAACAAACAAATAAAACAAACAAAGAAACAAACAAAAGAAAAGAAAAAGAAACTACGGTATTAAGAAACAACCAAACAAACAAATAAGACAAAGAAAGAAAGAAAACAAAAACGAAAACAAAGAAAAAAAACAAAGAAAACAAAGAAAATAAACAAAGAAAAACAAAAACAAAGAAAACAAAGAATATAAACAAAAAAATAACACAAACAAACAAAAACAAAAAATAACGGTAAAAAGAAACAACAGCCAAAAAAGGAATAAAAAAAAGTAAATGAAGCTAAAATTCAAGAGACATACAAAGCTCATCTACATCTAAAAAAAAAAAAAAAAAAAAAAAAAACGAAAACAATTTACATAAAAAGAACAAAAAGACGGTCCGTAGTTAAGCAGTAAACCCACAAGCCAATAAACATACACAGGAAGTCTTATCGCCGTCCTAAAATAGCGGTTAAGACCTGAGCAACTTCAGCAATTCCAATTTTCAAAACTTTGCACTTCGAGGAAAGGATAGGAAGGAAAAAACACAGACACACGCACACACGCACACACACGTCCTGCCATACATATTCCTCGCTGCCTAAAATACAGCTCAAGTTCACCACAAGAAGACAAACGGGAGGAAAGGAGAGAAGGGAGAGAAGGAAGTGAAGAGCAGAGGAAAGGTAAGGGAAGAAAAAGGAGGAAAAGTAAGGAGATGTATGACGGAACAAAGAATAACAAAGAGAAGGAAGAAAGGAGAGAGAGGGAGGAAAGGTAAAGAAAGGAAGAGCAGAGGAAATGTAAGGAGAGAAGGGAGAGAGAAAAAGAAGAGGAAATAAACATGTGAGAAGAGTGAAGGAGTGGTTAAGTTTCCTTCAGGGAGAAAGAGGGAGAGAAAGGGAGAGTCAAGGAAGGAAATGTAATGAAAGGGAGAGAGAAAAGGAAAGGCCCAACATATAAGGAATGAAGGGAGATAAGGGAGAGAGATAAGAAAATACAAATGTGGAAAAAGAGTAGCTAAGTTTCCTTCAGGGAGAGAAAGGGAGAGAAAGGAAGGGAGAAAGACACGGAAGGAGAAGTAATGAAAGGGAGAGAGGAGAGAACCAACACTAAGGAGAGGAGAGAGAGAAGAGAGAAAGAGAAGGAGGAAATACACGAGAGGAGTGACTGAGTTTCCTTCAGGGAGAGAAAGGGAGAGAGAGGGAGACACGGAAGGAGAAGTACTGAAAGGGAGAGAGAGGAAAGGAGAGAACCAACACTAAGGAGAGGAGAGAGAGAAGAGAGAAAGAGAAGGAGGAAAGACATGAGTGAAGTGGATAAGTTTCCTTCAGGGAGAAAAAGGGAGACAGAGGGAGACAAGGAGGGAGTAGTAATGAAAGGGAGAGAGGAGGAAAGGAGAGGAGAGACCCAACACCTAAGGAGAGATACAATTGCGAGGGTGTGTCTTAACTTCACCCAGAGGAGAGGAGAGTCTGGAGGGACGAAGGGAGGAAAGGAAAGGGAAGGCAATGGAAGGGAGGGATAGAGTAATGGAGAGAGAAAAAGAGATATTTCCCTCCCTCCTCGCTATCTCTCCTCCCCGAACATAAAGTATCTCAATCTCTCCCACCTAACATACGATCTTTAATTTCCTAGTCAGATGAAAGGGAGGGAGGGGAGGGGGGGAGGGGAGGTGTCGGTTTCTCTCTCTCTCTCTCTCTCTCTCTCTCCATCAAACACCGAAATGGCTGCCTTGTTAACGTAATGTTCGTCCGAGACTCCCTTTATCAGTTCCTCCTCCTCCTCCTCCTCCTCCTCCTCTTCCTCCTCCTCCTCCTCCTCCTCCTCCTCTAGCTCCTATTCCACTACCACCATTACCACTACCACTACCACCACCATTACCTCCCTCCTCCTCCTCCTCCTCCTCGTTTTGTAAGCCTCGCCGGCCGATGTCTGTCCGATGGATGACTTTAGGAAATTACCCAAGAAGGAAGAGGCATCAGTCAGGCAGAAAAGCAGGTCGCTAAACAAAAGACTAACGCCGCCTGCCCATCTGCTCCTCTTCCCCTTTACTCTTTTTTGTTCTCTTTCTTCTATTTCTTGTCTATTTAGTTTTTGTTCCCTTTTCTCTTCTTGTATTTCCTTTTCCCTTTATTTTCCGTCATTTTCTTTCGTTTAATTCCCTTTCCAATTATTCTGCTCTCCTCGAATCCGCTGCCCCTTCCCCTTCAATCCTTTCCATTCCCTTTCTTCCTTTTTCTTCATTTAGTTTTACTTTGTGTTTTTTTTACTCTCTGTTTTCCTCTTCTTTTATTTTATTTCCATTTCGTTTTCATGTCCTTTTCTTTCGTTTAATCCCCTTTCCCATCCTTCTCACTTTCCATCCGCTTCCCATCCCTTCCCTTCTTTTCCCATCCTTCCCCCTCCCCTCCCCTCCTCTCCGCTAGTCCCGGGCCACGACATCACACAAAACAACACAAACACCAACAAACACACAAAAACTCGTCCTACACTCTTCATTTTCCCCGAGGCGCCAGGCAAACAAACAAACAAACAACGACAACAACAACACAGGACGACACCAAACACAAACACAAAAAAGTAAAACATCAAGTAAGCATAAAAAAGTGATGAAGGGAAAAAACAACAACTAATAAACAAACAAACAAAAACAACAGCGCTACGACGGGAAAATAAACAGAACTAAGTGGCGAGAGGAAAAAAAAGGACAGGGAAATAAAGGAAAAAAAACGGAAGTAACATGAAAACACCACTTACAGTACATTACATCCTCCTCCTCCTCCTCCTCCTCCTCCTCCTCCTCCTTAGCTTCCTTCTTCGACTATGTGGCCTTTCATAAGAGGGGAAAAAAATCTCATCAGCCTAATCCGCGAAATCTGAGCCTCTTATCATCGAGAAATTAATGGTGGCTGTCGGCGTGACGGATTGGCTGTCTTGAGGGGCCGATACCAGACTGATGACGGGCGCGACCCTCTCTACGCTTCCCCTCCTCCCCCCCCATTCTTCACCCTTACTCTCTTCTCCCCTCCCTATGTCTCTCTACCCTTCCCCTCCACCCTCCCCTCGCCCTCCTCCCCTTCTCCCTCCTTCACCCTTACTCTCTTCTCCCCTCCCTATGTCTCTCTACCCTTCCCCTCCTCCCTCCCCTCGCCCTCCTCCCCCTCTCCCTTCCTTTTGTCAGCCTCCTCACCCTCCTCTTTTCGCCGTTGTTCTACATGAGGCATTAGGGAGAGGGTCTACTGTGGGTGACCTCCTGGCTTGACTCGTTCACTCTTACTCACGCTTCATTCATCACACACTCACTCACTCACTTGCCCGTCATGTCATTCAATAGGTTAGGTTAGGTTAGGTTAAGTTAGGTTAGGTTAGGTTAGGTTAGGTTAGGTTAGGTTAGGTTCGGTTTGGGTAGGGTAGGGTAGGGTAAGATAGGGCAGGGTAGGGTAGGGTAGGTTAGATTAGAATAGGTTACGTTAGGTTACGTTAGGTTAGGATAGGTTAGGTTATACTAGGTTAAGTTTGTTTATTATTCATTTTTCTCTAGTCTTTCCTTTCCTTCCCTTTCAGGTGAATACGTTATCTTTGGGGTTTCGATACCCAACACAAGTTTTCCAGGGTTATCACTAAGCATATTTCCTTACTTTCCCTGAGGCGTGGTTGGCAGGGGCGGTGCAGGACAAGGATGGGATCGTAGCTGATGAGCACAGCCAGAAAAGGTTGAGAACACTGATCGAGAGTTGACCACATAACTCACCTGAAAAGAACAAGAAAAATAACATTACAAATCTTTTCAATATACACGCGATCGTAGTATTCCTCTAAGTTGTGGATCCTTTATATTGCGCATGCAGGTAAAAATAAAGTTCGTTTGCTTCCAACTTTCCTTCCTTCCTTCCTTCCCCCGCACTCCATCATGATATATTTTGATGCTCCCCCACAACATCCCCCCCACACCAGCGTTGCCAAATTATCGTACTCATCACATTGCCTTTTCGTAGTTTCTGACATATAACTATTGCGAAAATGAAAGAAAACCATCACTATTCAACATTTTTAACGATAACTTTAATTTTCGATCGTTATTTGTAAAGGTACGAGAGTTTTAGGAATGAAAATGCTTAAAATACGATGTTCAGAGTACGACAATTTGCCATCGCTGCCCCACACACACACACCGAGGACCCCCCTTCCCACACACACCATGACCCGTATCCACACACGCACACACACACTAAGACCCCCTACCCCCACCTCATCCACACACACACACACACACACACACACACACACACAACGTTTCCCGGCATCCCATCACCAAAACACACAGCCTGACGGAAAACAATGTATCAGTGAAGCATCGCGGAACATATTTTTCTTTGAGGGATTCGGCGAGGACGGCGGGAAAGAAGGCGAAGAGGGATAGCGGAGGAGGAGGAGGAAGAGGAGGATGAGGAGGAGGAGGAGGAGGACTGGGATAAGGGGATGCTGGGAGGTACATTCATCTTCACAGCATCGTCAAGGAGGGGAGAGTCTGGAGTCGGCGGTGATGGGGACACGATGGAACGAAGCTTTGATGGAGGGTGACACGAAGGGAAGGAAAGGCGGATGACAAACTATGGGAAACAAGAGTGAAAGAGGAAGGGAGGGAGAGGGGGAAGGAAGGGAGGGAGGAAGGGAGGGGAGAGAGAAACAAGGGAGAGAGGGAAGGAAGAAACACTGCTGCAGGAGGTCGGAGAGAAGAGGAACAGGCACGGAACGGAGGGGAAGGGAGGGAGGAAAACATCAGGAAAAGGAGTACAGGAGGGAGGAGAGAAGGGGAACATGGACGGAGAAATGGAGGGAAGGGAGAAAAGTGTGAGAAAAAGGAGTAGGAACGAAAGAAGAAACAAACACACACACACACACACACACACACACACACACACACACACACACACACACACACACACACACACACACATACATACAAACAGAACGGAAGAGAAGAAAAAAAACATACACATACATACTTGAAAGCATACATACAGACTGAAATACACACAGACAAGAACAGACACAGACCAAAAAAAAAGAACAAAAATGTGAAGCTATTTCCGCGCTAATACTTTCCCCTACGCCCTCACATACGTTCTATAAAGGGCATTCAAATATATTTATTCAACACTCAGTCTGCCATGCATATAAACGAGAATGGACTTGGTATGGAATTTTACACGATGATGATAAAAAAAAGCCTAACAATGACCAGAACATATTTTCACAGTATATTTCAAACGAGCAACGTATACCACACATGATAACCTGAATTGGAGGGGGGGAGGAAGGGAGGGAAGGAGAGGGAAAGGGGAAAGACATGGGATAGAGTGAGAGGGTAGGATAGGAGGGAAGGAGAGGGAAAGGGGAAAGAGAGGGGATAGAGTGAGAGGGTAGGATGGGAGGGAAGGAGAGGGAAAGGGGAAAGAGAGGGGATAGAGTGAGAGGGGAGGAAGGGTAAGCTGTGATGATAAAGAAATGTGTGGTGGGAAAAGAGTGGAGTGAGGAGACATGAGGAAGGGGAGAGATGGGGAAGGGAGAGAGGGGGAGAGGGATTGGGGAGGAAGGGAGTGAAGAGACGTGAGGAAGGGGAGAGAGGAGGGAGAGAGGGATTGGAGAGAGAGGAGGGGGAAAGAGAGGGAAGAGTGAAAGTGGAGTAAGGGAAGGCTGTGATGGCAGTGGAAGAGGTGGTGGAAAACAGAGAAAGGGTGGAAGAACAGAGTGAGTGGAGTAAGGGAAGGCTGTGATGATAGTGGAAGAGGTGGTGGAAAACAGAGAAAGGGTGGAAGAACAGAGTGAGTGGAGTAAGGGAAGGCTGTGATGATAGTGGAAGAGGTGGTGGAAAAAAAGAAAGAGTGGAAGAAATGGGAGAGAAATGAGTGAAATAGTGGAGGAAAATAAAATGTTGTAGAGAGGAGAGACATGAGGAAGGGGAGAGAGGGGGAAGGGAGAGAGGGAGAAAGGGATTGGAGAGAGAGGAGGGGGAAAGAGAGGGAAGAGTGAGAGTGGAGTAAGGGAAGGCTGTGATGATAGTGGAAGAGGTGGTGGAAAACGAGAAAGGGTGGAAGAAATAGGAGAGAAATGGGTGAAAATGGAAGAAATAGCGGAGGAAAATAAAATGTAGTAGAGAGAGACATGAGGAAGTAGGAAAATAAAGAAGAGGAAAACGACCTACACACCCACACCCACACCCACACACACACACACACACACACACACACACACGCGACAAACACACAAACTCTCACACACACAAACAAACAGAGCAATACAGACAGACAAAGACTCGCTTAAATAAACATTCGAGAAAAAATAACAGCCGTGTAAAGGGGAAAAACGGAGAACAGGTGTACACAGCCGCTATGGTCCTCTTCCCTCTTCCTCTTCCTCCTCTTCCTCCTCCTCCTCCTCCTCCTCCTCCTCCTCCTCCTCCTTCACATTCTTCCCAGTCACACAAATAAACCAAGTCTTCAGCCTCCCCGAAGTAACATAAGTGCCTTCCTTGCCTTGCCTCACCTTGTCTTGACTTGACTTTCCCTGCCTTGCCTTGCCTTGCCTTGCCTTGCCTTGCCTTGCCTTGCCTTGCCTTGCCTTGCCTTGCCTTGCCTTGCCTTGCCTTGCCTTGCCTTGCCTTGCCTTGCCTTGCCTTGTCTTGTCTTGACTTTCCCTGCCTTGCCTTGCCTTGCCTTGCCTTGCCTTGCCTTTCCCTGCCTTACCTTGTCTTATCTTGACTTTCCCTGCCTTGTCTTGACTTTCCCTGCCTTGCCTTGCCTTGCCTTGCCTTGTCTTTCAACCCTCTGCAGCAAAAGGACAAGGTGAGGTACAGGCGAGAGCGTGAAAGAATATGCCCCTTGATAACACACAACGCAGCGTCGCCCGTAAATCAAAACAGTTGTCCCGCTATGATTCTCAGGGACATATTCTTGATTAAACATTTTGCCGCCCAAGCACACACATTTGACAACGCTTTTGTAGACGTTGTGGGTATCTCCAAGTGTAGTCTTATGACCCTGGTGGTGGTAGTTTAACAAAGAATCTGTACCATGAACGTTACAAACACTCATAAGAACCCAATTAATCTCCTTTTTGGGTTTAAGGAATAGTGGGTGAGAGAAAGGAGCGTCTGAAAATACCGACCTCAGCTTACCTAAGACCAGGGTTATAAAAAAGTTAAAAATCCTGCCTAAGACAAGGATTCAAAAAGTGAAACTAACGGTGAAAAGTGAACTAAAGTGAACTTATAACGGCTCCGCTCGGCCACACATCATCTACCTCACTTAACTAAAGGTTAATGTGTTATCTCACCTACTACAATAAACTTGTGAAGCAGGACAACGGTAACGCCGGACCTGTGACGAGTGAGATAACAGTTCGCGCCTTAAACAAACACTAAACACGAACCACTTTAAAAATAACGCTTAGAAACGTATAACACCTTGTCTTACGTGTCCACAAACCTCCTCGTTCTTAGACTGACGATGTTCATTTGTTCTTTCTTCGAGCGTGGAATGGAGTTCAGTTCCTTGCCCTTATAGACTCATTGCTGCTTTGAAGACATGAAATAAATGAAAGTGAAAGCTAAAACATTAATTTCCCCCTGACACACACACACACACACACACACACACACACACACACACACACACACACACACACACACACACACACACACACACACACTTCCGCCATTTCCATAAGAGCAACACAATAATCACACACTATTCAATCACTTTCCGGACCCCCTTGCACGTGGCGGGGGGGGGGGGGGGGGGTGGGGGGGCCCCAGGAGAGGTGGGGGGCGAAGGGGGGGGAGTGTGATGGTACAAGTAAGATGAGACAGAGAGGATGAATAGATTGGATGTTATGAAAAGGCTTGGCTGGATGAAACGAGAAGAGGAGAGTGGAACAGGCGGTGAAGGATGATGGAGGTGGAAGAGGATTGGAAGGAGTGGAAGAGGTGGTGCCATAAGTGTGAGTGGATGAGTAGTTTTGGTGATGAGTTGGGAGGTGGATAGTGGATGAGTGTAGGTTTAGCAGAGGTGGAAGGGTGGATGACTGGTTGAGTAAGTAGATGAGTGAGCATGAGTGATATGGATATAGGTGGAAACTACAGCGAGAAATATATTGGCGGAAGAAATGTAGGTGAATGAATAAGGGAAAGAAATGTTTTTGGTAGATTTTTTTTACAACAAAGGAGACAGCTCAAGGGCACAAAAAAAAGAGGAAACAATACTAAAAAAAGCCCACAACTCCCTGCTCCTAAAAAGAATCCAAAGAGGTGGCCTAAAGAGGGGTCAATTTCGGGAGGGGATGATGAAGAAGATGAAGGGGATAGGTAGGTGAGGTAAACAGGTAGCATAGATAGGGATGAAGCGTAGGTGGATGAATAAGAGAAGCAAGGCAATGTGGGTGGATGAAAAGGATAATAGGGTTAAACAGGTGAGGTGAACTCGTGACACAGAATGGGGGCTGGCTTGAGGGAAGGGGGGGTCAGGTGGGGTGTGGGGGCCAGGTGGGGAGGGTAAATTACACGTACTTAAAGAGGTAGGCAGGTGAATAAGTAGGTGAGTGAGTGTTAGGGGAGGAAGAGGTGAGGTAGGAAGAGAGGGGAGAGGAGAGCAAGGGGTGGATGAGGTCATTGAGATCGGTAGAGTGGGGGGTGAGGGGTTAGTGGGGGAGTGGGTAAGTGGGGTAATGGGGTGGGTAAGGGGGGATGGGACGTTTAATATCCTGGTGCCATAACTCACTCACAATTAACTAGAGCGCGGCAGACACGGGCGCAGGCTGGAGTGGTTGGCGGCTGGTCGTTCTATAAAAAGGCCCGAATGGTGACCAGGTGAGTGTGAAGGTAAAAATTAAATAAAAGAGGTATTTAATGCTCTCGTCTGGTCTGCTTTCTCTCGTGTCTCGTCTCGTCTCGTCTCGTCTCGTCTCTCGTCTCTCTCTCTCTCTCTCTCTCTCTCTCTCTCTCTCCTTGTCTATTTCTGCCTCTCTCCTTCCTTACTTCATTCCATTCCTTCATCCGTTAATCCGTTCTTTGACTTATCCTCCTCCTCCTCATCCTCCTCCTCCTCCTCCTCCAGGGGGGGTGGGGAGGAGCCTTCGCCCTTGCTGTCATTCATCTTCCACCTTTGATTAGATAGTTAGTGTAGCTTGTCACAAACAGCCTCGTAAGGACCATCAAGCCTGCTGTTGTTTGTTCTTTCTTTGTGTTGCTTTGTGTTCCTCCCTCCCTCCTCCTCCTCCTCCTCCTCCTCATGACTTAGCTTCATGTCCGTTCTAGTTTCCCAATTTCTTTTCCTCCCCTTCCAAACAGCACTTTTTCCCTTTTCCTGTTCTTTCTCTTCCCTTCCCTTCCTTCCTTCCTTTCAACAAACAACATTTTGACTTCCACCTCTCCACTTATTCTTACTCAAATATACACCTCATATCTCTCTCTCTCTCTCTCTCTCTCTCTCTCTCTCTCTCTCTCTCTCTCTCTCTCTCCTTATCTCCCCTTCTCTTCCTCCTTACGTCCCTTCTTTAACTCGCTAACTCAGTCACTCATTAACTAATTTGGCCACTCCCTCCCTCTCTCTCACTTCCTCACACTCACTCAGTCTCATAACTCATCTCTCTCTCTCTCTCTCTCTCTCTCTCTCTCTCTCTCTCTCTCTCTCTCTCTCTCTCTCTCTCTCTCTCTCTCTCTCTCTCTCTGCAGCTGCGAGTAATTAATATAATTCCGTGATGAAGAGGAGAAATATTTCCGTCCATTTTGCAAGAAACTCTTAAAAGAAGGCTTCTGTGCGCATTACGAGAGAGAGAGAGAGAGAGAGAGAGAGAGAGAGTTATACATTCTGCTACCATTGTAAGTAATCTAATGACACAATATGCTTCTCATCATTAGCATATTCATAAATAAAATCTGGCCGCGGTACCACAGAAAAGGGCCGACCATCCTTGCCCACCGACATACCAGCGCCGCCACTAAGCACAACGTACAAAGCAGAGACAAAAAGACATATGATTCCGTAGTTCAGAGGTGGAAGCTGCGTCAAATTGTGTGATGTTGTGACTCCAGTGTGGCGGAGTTCCAGTGGTGAGGTTCGTGCGGTGGGGTGCGTGCGACGGGGTTCCTGCGGCGAGGTTCGTGCGGCGGGTTGGGTGCGGCGAGGTTCGTGAAGGGAGTGGCGGGGCGAAGGAAGGATAAATAACCCACTTCACGTTACGAGGCTCAGGAGGCAAAGATAAGCATCGTTGATCTGCGTCTCAGGTCAGGAGAATTTGCCGCCTTTGACTGTGACTTGTGCCTAGTCTCCTCCGCAGCTGTTTATTATTGTTGGTGTGCGAAACAAAAACAAGATTGGTGGACTTATCGTATTTCAAAATGAACTGTTGCTCTTGAAATCACGGAACTTTACCACTGTTAGGTTTTTGATAAGGCCTACACGCGTCGCTTTATACATTTACAAACGCTTTACATTTTATTAAACTATGTCTCTGCTCTTCTCAATTATCATTTTTCTGTGTTTGTTCATGTAATTCCGAAAAGCTGCGTCGAGCAATGCCTAAGTCCTAACTCGGTTATTTCTTTGAGCTGCTGGTAATTATACAAAGATAATACTTTAATTGAGTTTACTGCGCCGCTCTGTACAAAGGTGCGTCTTAATTTCATTACTTCCTGCGCCAAAGTTATAACAGTGTGGAATAGTTTACACATACATAAAAAGCGGCGAATCCCTTGAGTGAATTACGCCGCCTCATAACGAAACGCTATATCGCTCGGGTTTAAATGTTTCGTGTACCCGGCGAGGCTCATGTCTCATTCCGGCGTTTCTTAACATGCAGCTTATTATGGAGCGCGAAGAGTTTACTCGAAGAAAAATGTGTAAATCCTTTGAATATGTTAAAACATTTGATTAGTTTACTCCGGGCGCGGGGAGTTTTTTCGCAGAGAATAAATTAGGTTCCTCCGGCGGGACGTCTCGTGGGGGTCATGAGGGATGTCGCGACGCGCGGCGCTTCCGGCCTAGAGAGCAATACTTCGGGGCCGATTGGAGGCGCGGCGGAGCGGACCTTTGTGTGTAGCTTTTAGTACTATTCCCAAGCCTCCCACTTGCTTTTCACTCATGAATTAGGTTCCTCGTTTTTCTTTCTTCAGTGTACGGAGGCATGAAGCGCTACGGTATTCTCCAAATTTTTTTTTTTTTTTGTTATCTATACTCAGTCTCTTTCAATAATGATGTTTAATGGTCATACAAATATTTTTTGGTATCATTTCACTGTCAGTTAAGTTAAAAGTTCGTTGTATCTTTCACTATCTCCATTATGTGTTAATATTATTGTCTTTTAAGCTCCACTATAATTCTTTGGTGTTTGTTCATATACGATCATTCTCTTCCAACAAATTAAACAAACAAACAAACAAACCCTAGACACATCACCCCCCACCCAAACACACACACACACACACACACACACACACACACACACACACACACACACAACACACACACCAGACGGGAATCCAAAACGAAGACCTCACAAAATGTTTCCCTCACAAGAAACACTAAACTCTACACACCCTTAATGAATGAACCCTGGCCAGAAGTCATCAAGTTTTGACTCTATCGCTCCCATCGGCAAACACGGAAGAGTCAAGTTTAATCAGCTTCTTCCTATCTACTCCGTCGTGTGTAGAGATAAAAAATAGATGTCGAGTCCAGGACGGCTGTGATAAGTTGTGTTGACGGGAGAAAGATAGATAGATAGATAGATAGATAGATAGATAAATAGATAGATAGATAGATCGAAACTTAACACTGATTGACTGACTGACTGACTAATGTGCTGACTGAAGAACAGATTAATGTTTGATTGATTGACTGATTTATTTATTTAGATAGGTACACATAAATAGATATATAGATAGATAGATAGATAGGAACAGAGAGAGAGAGAGAGAGAGAGAGAGAGAGAAACTGCTAAAAGAGGATGATTCACTTACAGTTTCAGGTGCTCTTTGATGGCGTCGCTAATCCCCTGTCACCCTGATCTCCTTACCTGAACCTACTTTCAACAATCCCCCTGCTACCCCCCCCCCCCATCCACGTCCTCCCCCCCTTGCCCCCTTCCCTCTCTGTCATTCCCCCCCCACAAAACACTTCGTACCTGTTCCCGTCCTTCCCCTTCGCATTTCCCCAAGCCTCTCCCTCTCCCAGTTTCCTTGCTGTCATTCCCCGTCAACCCAAAACTTCGTTCCCGTTACCGTCCTTCCCCTTCGTATTCCCCCCAGCCTCTCCCTTACCCAGTTTCCTTGCTGTCATTCCCCGTCAACCCAATCGTTCCCGTTACCGTCCTTCCTCTTCTCATTCCCCTCAGCCTCCCCCTTGTCGTCATTCCCTCTTTCCATCTAATGTTTCGTTCTCGTCCCGTCCTCCTCCTCCTCCCCCCTTCTTCATTCCTCCCCGCCGTTCCCTTTCGCTCCATCAAACCATATCATGTACCTATTAGCTTGACGCCTTCCTACCCCCATTTCCTCCCCTTTCCCTTCTCCTCTTGTATCACCGTAGCCACCACACACCCATTTATGAGTCTCTCTCCCCTACCTCATCCCCTTCACAAGCTCCTCAATCCCTCTATCTTTCTTCTCCCTACTCGAACATTGGCATTAAAACGACCTCTTTTTAGTTCCTCTTCCCATGTCATCTATTACTGGCATTCTTTTTATCCTTGTATTCTTAACTAAGCCAATTTTCTCCATATGTAATATTCACCTTTCTCATATCTTTCTATTTCAACACTATATTCACCCTTCCTTCCCATTACTACGAAAAGAACTGCTGAAACACACACACACACACACACACACACACACACACACACACACACACACACACACGGAGAACGTATACCCCATTCTTTTCGTCTGTCGCCCTTTCCTCCTCCCTCAGGTGACATCCTCCACCCACTGTCTGGAACCCTTTCTCAACCCCTTCTATCCTCTCCCCTTTGTCCCCGCCAACACCATCTCCTCTTCCTCCTTTCTCTCGTCTATCTCGTCCTATCTCCCTCTGGCTTCTTCTCTTCCTCCCTCCTTGAGTCAGGGTTCAGCTCTCTTTTCTTTCTCTTTCGTACTCAACCTCACCAAGTACTCAATTATCTCCTGTTTCTTCGCCACACTTTCATTCTCTCTCTCTCTTTTCCCCTTTCCCCTCCCCCCCCCTACACACAGACACAACAACCCTAGCCCATGTATTATTCAATGGAGTGGAGGAAGAAAGGCAAGTCTTCAAGTCAACGCTGCCTCCACCTCGCCAAAAAAAGTCCACGACAAGAGAATGTTAAAGATTGACAGAGCCGCCTAATGAAGACACCTGAGCATGAAGCAGCAGCGGCAGGTAAGGAGTTGAGCGAGGAGGGGACAGGGCAGGTAAAGACATAAAGGGGAGTGAAAGGAAGGGCAGGAAGTGTGAAACGAGGAGAATTGGAAGTTAAATGGAGGAACGTAGAAGGGAAGGAAGAGAGGGAAATTGTACGTTGGTGGGTGGCAAGGAATTCAGGGAAGGAAGGTAAGTGGTTAGGTAAGCGAGGGAAGTGACAAGCAAGGAGAGAAAGGAAAGAAAAAGTGTTGGTTAAGAAAGGGAAGTGAGAAGGGATGCGGTTAGGTGAGAAAGGGAAATAAGATGCAAGAAAAGGAAGAGAGGGATGGTTAGGTAGGAAAAGGAAGTGGAAAGAAAAGAGAGAAAAGGGGGAAAATTATGAGGAGCGAAATGAAAGTTAACACGATAAGTTCCTAGTGACGAAGCTAAGGTGGATCAAGATAGACTAGAGGAAAGAGACGAAAGGTAGAAGATGGATTAAGAACGTAGTGAAGGTATAAAGAACCATATTAAGTGGTAAGTAAATCATCCGTGAATCTTTTTTTTCTTAACGTAGACATATATTCCTTTGCACTCATATATAAATAACTCATTGTGTGTAGTACCCTTTTTTAATGTACTCATGAAATGTTTTACTTGAGTTCACCCATTAATTATCCATCCTCCTTCTCTTTCTCTCGGATATATATATGTACAGTGAGCAATACTTCTTTCGCCCTTCTACGTTCCCTCCCTCTTCAGCCCCTCTTCCTCCTCCTCAGCCACCATCGACTAGATAATTCAAGGACCTTTTTTTGGGCCACTCCTCCCTTCTTCGTCCCCTTTCTGCTTCCTCCTTCTTTTCCTCCTCTTCGTCCTCGTTCACTTCCTCCTCCACCTCCTACTCCTAGTCCTCCTCCTCTTGCTACTCCGCCTACGCCTCCTCCTGCTCTTTCTTCTTCTTTTTCTTCCTCTTCCTCTTCCTCCTCATCCTCCTTCTTCTCCTTCTCCTTCTCCTCCTTCTCTTTTCCTTCTCTTTTCCTTCTCTTCTCTTCTCCTCCTCCTTCTCCTCCTCCTCCTCCTCCTTTTTAACCTTTTATGCACCATGTCTCAAGCACACACACACACACACACACACACACACACACACACACACACACACACACACACACACACACACGGCAGGTAGGGCGAGGGAAGGTGGCAGCCCCGTATAATCTGTTGGAAGGTGGCAGCCCCGTATAATCTGTTCCCCGGGGCAGGTAAACACGGCGAATCGAGGGACGGCAGGCATTACCCATTACTCCGCCGCCCGACTCCCGCCGCCACTATTTATATCTAATGGGGAGGTATTAGTGCAGGCGCTCGACAGTCCCTCCGGCAGGAAAGTATAACCGGAGGAAGAAGAAAAATGACTCGTCGGTTATAAATAAAAATGGGAATAAAAAGTCCATGGTAAAAGAATGAAGGTAACAAGGAGTATGTAAGGGTCAGAGAACTTCATTATAAAGCGCAAATGCCTTTAACAAGATGATTTATTGAAGGACATAATAAATGGATTAAAACACTCGTATGGCAATGAAACAGCTGCTAATAATAATAATAATAATAATAATAATAATAATAATAAGAAGAAGAAGAAGAAGAAGAAGAAGAAGAAGAAGAAGAAGAAGAAGAAGAAGAAGAAGAAGAAGAAGAAGAAGAAGAAGAAGAAGAAGAAGAAGAAGAAGAAGAAGAAGAAGAAGAAGAAGAAGAAGAAGAAGAAGAAGAAGAAGAAGAAGAAGAAGAACAATAATAATAATAATAATAATAATAATAATAATAATAATAATAATAATAATAATAATAATAATAATAATAATAATAATAATAATAATAATAATAATAATAATAATAATAATAATAATAATAATAATAATAATAATAATAATAATAATAACAATAGTAGTAATAATACGAAGAAGAAAAAGAAAAAGAAAAAAAGAAAAAGAAAATGAAAATGAAGAAGACGAAGAAGAAGAAGAAGAAGAAGAAGAAGAACAACAACAACAACAACAACAACTACAACAACAACAACGAGAACAGAAAAAAAACAAGAACAATAGCAAGATCAAGAAAAAAAAAAGAATGCGGATAATTATAATAATAATAATAATAATAATAATAATAATAATAATAATAATAATAATAATAATAATAACAATAATAATCATGAGTAATATCAATACCAATACTAACAACAACAATAACGGCGCGCATAACACAGGTCGCGTGCATAACGTTAATAATCTTAAAAGGTCAGCCGCCCCTCCACGTGCTTTACGACGCAATCTCGATGTTTGTAGGATCATCTGCGGAATATCCCGTGATTTACGACATTTGCATTAACGAGCAAAAATGATACAACTACTGACGCGGGTGGTGGTTGTTGTTGTTGTTGTTGTTGTTGTTGGTGGTGGTGGTGGTGGTGGTGGTCGGAAGTTGTCTGTTTATCTGTCTGTTCGTGTATGTGAGCCTGTGAGCCTGTCTATGTTCTCTGTCCCCCGTGTATTCTTTGCTAGTCTGTATGTGTGTGTGCCTGTCTGTGTTATGGCTGTGTTCTCGTGTTCTTTGTGTGTTATCTGTCTGTGTTCTTTGTGTGTTCCGTCTGTCTGTGTGTGCCTGTTTGTGCGTTTCCTTATTTCATTTCATCAGGCTTCTTCATTAATTCATTCACTGCACTAAAACCTTATAAGCTAACGTGACCTTGCTCCCTAATCTTGTTGCTCTCCCATGTTCTCCCATTTCTTCCTATTCTCTCTCACCTTCTCCTGCCGTCCAAGCGATCCAACTTCCCTTGTCCATTTACTCCCCTATCATACTTCCTTCCTCTTGTTTTCCTCCCTCCTAAGACTGTCCAAGCTTGACCTTCCAGCGTGTTCGAATTATTCTTCAACGCTTTCTTGTGAACCTTACTTTGTCCTCATATAATTCACACCCACACTCTTCCCACTTTAGTTTTTTTTTATTACTCTACGTCAAATTTCACCTCATTACATAGCGTTATTTTTCTTGCCTTGTTTTTTTAGCTCTCTCTCTCTCTCTCTCTCTCTCTCTCTCTCTCTCTCTCTCTCTCTCTCTCTCTCTCTCTCTCTCTCTCTCTCTCTCTATTTTTTCTTTGGTTGACCTGCCCCGGCACACAAAAATGATTCTTTTTTTTCTTTCTTTTCCCGAGACACACACACACACACACACACACACACACACCAGCTCCACAAACCTTGCCCACTCAACACACACACACACACACACACACACACACACACCAGCTCCACAAACCTTGCCCACTCAACACACACACACACACACACACACACACACACACACACACACACACACACACACACACACACACACACACACACACACACACCAGCTCCACAAACCTTGCCCACTCAACACACACACACACACACACACACACACACACACACACACACACACCAGCTCTACAAACCCTGCTCACTCAACACACACACACATACACACACACACCGGTTCCACAAACCCTGCTCACTCAACACACACACACACACACACACACACACACACACACACACACACACACACACACACACTCACCACCTCCACAAACCCTGCTCATCAACACACACACACACACACACACACACACACACACACACGCTTGCCGGTCACGCAGGGCGCATCACCCTCGAGGCACGGCCGTCCCACGCGCCGTGTTATTGTTTCCCGAAATTTACTGCTGGTCACGTTCCGCAGATTTTGTCCCCGTGGGAAAATTACAAGGAAACATAATCTCCGCCTTGCCGCCGGTTTACTTTGGCGTGTGTTGTTTGTTGGGGTGTGGTGGTGGTGGTGGTGGTAGTGGAGTAAATCAGATAAAACTTGGGAGTGTGTAGGATGTGGGTGTTGGTGTGGGTATGTTTGCAAGAAAGGACAGGATTTAAGAAAGGAAAGGAATTTGGTTATATTGGTGAAAGGTCGAGGAGGAAGGGGGATGCTGTTTTCTAAGTGTTGTTTACTTGTGAGTTCATAGATAGGGAAGGTTTGAAGTTTCGTTGTGAGTGAAAGCAAATATCGATGTTTTATTTGTCCTTCTGTGAGATGTTATGAGAGAGGAAAAGGGACATGTGTGGGTAGGAATATTTAAGGAAATGGAGAGACAGAAGACAGAAAGAGGACGGATAGAGGAAAGCTGGAAATCAGGAAATCGCATGCCCTGAGCTAATGATTAAGAACAGTGATTGAAATGAAGGAGACGCATGAACTGAAACAGAGAAACAGGCAGACGGAGACACAGAAAAAGACAAATTCCAACCGCCATCACCACTATCAGCGTCAGTAGTTGTATGATTTTTTTTTTTATATATATAACCTCCCTACCCATCTATTTACTCACCGACCTGCTCCTCTCTCTCATTCGTTCACACACTCTGCTGATTTATTGTTTCTTCTCCCTTCTCTGTTTTTCCTGCTTTACATTCTTAACCTGCAATTTCCTCCTCCATTACCTGCCCTACATACATTTGGTGACCTCATCAAAAACAAATACATACAGGACAGTCAAGAGGCGACAGTGTGGGCTGTATTACTAAACATTTCGTCGCCCAAGTTCATCTATTTGACAAGGCTTTCGTAGGAGTTGTGGGCATTTCCAAGAGTAGCTTTATGACTCTGGTGGCAGTTTGATCCTTCTTCTGTACCGTGAACCTAAAGAAACACTCATTAGAGCCCGATTGACCCCCGCTTTGACCTTTAGAAATAACCGATGTGAGAACCCAAAGTGTCTTGTAATACCGACCTGTATGCGCTGGAATCATTAGGAAACAGACAGTGGACATCGGGGGGAAATTTTTCATATATAGGTTATACTAACTTGGAAAAAAAAAGACACGCGCGACTTATTTAAAAAAGAATGGAAACACTTTGACGAACGCGAAAAACAAAAACATATTATCGCTCGTCGTTTGTATTTACAGCACACACATACGTCCTGTGTCTTCATACACACGAGCACACACACGCACACACGAACACACGACAATTAATCAGCTGGAGCAAAATACACAAACATTTTACTCTCTCTCTCTCTCTCTCTCTCTCTCTCTCTCTCTCTCTCTCTCTCTCTCTCTCTCTCTCTCTCTCTCTCTCTCTCTCTCTCTCGTGCGAGAGAGAGAGAGAGAGAGAGAGAGAGCTATGGCGGCTGTCACTACAAAGCAATTCCCCTCCGCCAAGGTCTTTCTGCTGCTGATGGTTATTTTCCCACGTCGCATTCACCCCCGGACGCTAAGGTACAGCTCTGCCAAATATTCTCAAACCGTACTTTATTTTCGCTTAACCCCGCTCCTCCCTCCCACGACCCACCTTTCCCGCCCTCCCTACCTCTCCTACTGGCATGCAATCTTTTCCCTGCTGCTCTTTCCTCTCCCTTCTCTATCCCTTCCTATCCTCTCGCTTTTAACGCCGCTTCCCCCTGAACCTCCCCTTCCCTTCCCACTCCTTCCCAATCCCATCCCTTCTCTTCCTACCTCCCCTTCACGCATGCAGTCTTTCCCTGGTATTTCGTTTCCTTTCTCTGTCATTTCCTACTCTTTCGCTCAACACCGCTTCCCCCTCTAACCTTCCCTTCCCTTTCCTTCCTACCTCCCCTTCCCGCTCCTTCCCATCCCTTTCCCGCCCTCCTTGGCTCCCTTTCTCGTGTGCAGTCTTTCCCTAGTCCTTTTCCTTTCCCTTCTCTTTCGCTCCCACCCTCTCCCTTGGCCGCGTTCCCCCGCAACCCTCCCTTCCTTCCCTTCTTACTACGTCTTCACACCTGCAGTCTTTCGTCTCCCTTGTCTGACACTTCCTACCTCAAACTTTTCCTTCTGCTTTTCAGTATTCTGCTCTCCTCCATATACACAAGGACGCGCTAATAGAATGGCGAAATCTACAAAGAGAGAATCAGTAACTCTCATTCCCTAACTTCTGAAAACCCAAAACGTACGCGCTATCCACCCTTTCCATCTGTACATCGATCTGACGTCTCTTTGAAGCTTCTAATCGCATCTGCACTAATAACCAGTCCATCAAACTATCGATCCAATACTCTATCTGTTTTGCATTTTATTATTCGGCTTAAGAACCTTCTCTAAAACCTAATTATGTTTTCGAACCTAAACCAAGTAGGACTAACTCAACTTCTACCTTATTTTCCTTTGGCCTTTTAACCCCTGCACCATCCCCTGGCTCTCTCTTGCTCTCTCTCTCTCTCTCTCTCTCTCTCTCTCTCTCTCTCTCTCTCTCTCTCTCTCTCTCTCTCTCTCTCTCTCTCTCTCTCTCTCTCTCTCTCTCTCTCTCTCTCTCTCTCTCTCTCTCTCTCTCTCTCTCTCTCTCTCTCTCTCTCTCTCTCTCTCTCCCTATCTAACCTTGTCCTCCTCTCTCTCTCTCTCTCCACCCTCTCCTTCCCTCTCTCCTTCTCTTCTTCCTCGCTTTCCTTCCTCCGTTCATCCCCTACATGCACCCCTGCCGTGCCTTGCCTTCCCCTACCTAACCCCTGTCCTCCTCTCTCTCTCTCCCTTCACCCTCTCCTTCCCTCTCTCTCCTCAACTTCTTCCTCGCTTTCCTTTCTCCATTCAACCCCTACATCCACCCCTTGCCGTTCCCTACCTCCTCCTCATTCTCCCTTCACCCTGTCCTCCCCTCTCTCTCCCTTCCTGAAGCCAGCCGTCACACCCCTGTTCTCGTCCCTTTCCTTAATCCTCTAGTCTCCCCTTCCCCTCCCTTCCCCTACGGCTCATCGCTTCCCCTTTACATTCCCACACCATTATTCACTCATACGTATTACACATTACGCACGAATTTGGTTATAGCGATGCGCATTTGTTTTTACTAAGGTCCATATTCCCAAACATTTCAGGGCTCATACACTCCTAGTTAATCAGGCTTTCGTGGAGGTTGTTTGGGTATTTCCATGGGTAGTTTTATGAGCCTAATGAAACGTTTAACAAGGCTTCTGCACTATGTATGTGAAAGCCCTCATTAGAACCCGACATCTCCATTCGTGGCCTTTGGATATATTTGTTGTGAGAGCCGAAAGTGTCTGAGAATACAGGCCTAATAACAGTCAAACTTACTAGTGATTAAAAACTCCGAAGATGAAGACAAAAGGAACGTAAATTGAATGAGATCTCAATGTAACAAGTAAACAAGTAATTAATGATACAGGTGGCAACCGGTAGGGGGGGGAGGGGGGAGGTAGTGTTAATAGGTTAGCTTAGGTTGGGTTAAGTTCTGATGGGGAAGACGAGGGAAAGGGAAGTAATATGAGTTGGTAGGCTGGGTTAGGTTAAGTTCGATTGGGTTAGGTAAGGTTAGGTTAGCTTAGGTTAGGTTAGGTTGTGATGGGAAAGACGAGGAAAAGGGAAGTCATATGAGTAAGTTAGGTTAAGTTCGGGTAGGTTAGGTTAGGTTAGGTTGTGATGGGAAAGACGAGGAAAAGGGAAGTCAGATGAGTAAGTTAGGTTGAGTTCGGGTAGGTTAGGTTAGGTTAGGTTGTGATGGGAAAGACGAGGAAAAGGGAAGTCAGATGAGTAAGTTAGGTTGAGTTCGGGTAGGTTAGGTTAGGTTAGGTTGTGATGGGAAAGACGAGGAAAAGGGAAGTCATATGAGTAAGTTAGGTTAAGTTCGGGTAGGTTAGGTTAGGTTAGGTTGTGATGGGAAAGACGAGGAAAAGGGAAGTCATATGAGTAAGTTAGGTTAAGTTCGGGTAGGTTAGGTTAGGTTAGGTTGTGATGGGAAAGACGAGGAAAAGGGAAGTCATATGAGTAAGTTAGGTTAAGTTCGGGTAGGTTAGGTTAGGTTAGGTTGTGATGGGAAAGACGAGGAAAAGGGAAGTCAGATGAGTAAGTTAGGTTAAGTTCGGGTAGGTTAGGTTAGGATAGGTTGTGATGGGTAGGACGGGAAAGGGAAGTAATACGAGTAGGTAGGTTAGGTTAAGTTCGGTTAGGTCAGGTTAGGATAGGTTAGCTTAGGTTAGGTTGTGATACGGGAGACGAGGGAAAGGGAGGTCATATGAGTTGGTGGCTAGGTTAGGTTAGGTTAGGATAGATTAAGTTAAGCTATGATGGGGAAGACAAGATGTAGAGGAGATAATATTACCAAATAGTACAATGCTAAAAATGCACTTGGTACGTATATATAAAATTTGTTACATTCGGCGTGTTGGTGATAGCAATAAAACGTTGAATTATTTGCTTGTGCCAGTATATAGCGATTTCCCAGGCATGCGTAATATTATAAGTCACCATCAACGACAGACTCTCTCTCTCTCTCTCTCTCTCTCTCTCTCTCTCTCTCTCTCTCTCTCTCTCTCTCTCTCTCTCTCTCTCTCTCTCTCTCTCTCTCTCTCTCTCTCCAGCACCATTAATGTGATCACCACCACCATCACCACCACTATCACCACTACCACATACATGACTAAGCCAGTTAAGCCTACTCTCTCTCTCTCTCTCTCTCTCTCTCTCTCTCTCTCTCTCTGACCCCCTCCGCCTTCTCACCCCTTCTCTCCCCTCCCCGTCCTTCCTTCCCTTGCCCCCCCCTCACTTCCGTTCCCCGTTCTTCCCCTTCCCTCCTCTCCTGTCCCCTCCCATTCCCTCTACTCCCCTCCCCATCACTCCGTTCCCCTCGTGCCCTCCCTTCCCCTCACCTTACATCCCGTCCCTTCACCTCCTTTCCCCTCACTTTACATCCCCTCCCTTCACCTCCCTTCTTCACCCCTTCCCGTTCTCCTTCCTCCCCACGCCTCGCCCCCCATCCATGCCCCGCCACGCCCATCCACCAATTCGTTCCCGCCACACGAATTTTGAAACGCCACAAACGCACATAAATATTAGTTCAGTTGTTGGTGGACGCGCGGCGGCTGATGAATTGAGTGCACCAAAAACATTTCCAGGTATTCGACAAAAAAAAATAATACGACGACAACCGAGAAACAGAGAGAGAGAGAGAGAGAGAGAGAGAGAGAGAGAGAGAGGGAGAGAATGAAAGAAAGCGAAGAAAGAAAAGGAAATAAGTATGAGAAAAAAAGGGAAATAAGGATGGGAAAAAAAAGAAAAAAAAGGAAATGAAAAAAGTAGGAGAAAAAAAAGGATAAAGAAAAAAAAGAATGAGACGAGGAGAAGGAAAGGTAAAAAAAAACGAATGGAAAGAAAAAGAAAAAAGAAGGAAAGGAGGAAAGCAGGAAAGAAGGAAGTGAGAAAGAACAAAAGAAAAGGATAAAGAAAAAAATGAGACTAGGAGAAAGAAAGGAAAAACAATCGAATGGAAAAAAAAGGAAAGGAGAAAAGTAGGAAAAAGGGAAGTAAGAAAAAACAAAAAAGGAAGAAAAAAAAAGGAATGAGACTAGGAGAAAGAAAGGAAAAAAAAGAATGGAAAAAGAAAAAACAAGGAAAGCAGGAAAAAAGAGAAAGAACAAAAAAAAAGGATGAAGAAACAAAAGAATAAGACTAGCCATTTCTGTGATATATAAACAAAAATACATACATATAGACATACACGGAATATACTGAACATACAGCTAACAAATACACAAACAAACAAACAACGTCTATTATTATTCTGTACTAAAAAGAAAACATTAGGCCTTCCCCCCTTCCCCCCCCCCCTCCCATAAATAAAATAGGTAAGAAATGTGTTTTGGAAGTAAGCGTCGTACGTTTCGCAAATATTATTATCGAGGGGTTTAAGGGAAAAATGCAGTACCATTTTTTATATATAACTCGTGCATACAGTTTTAATTATTGTGACCCATAAGCCCCACTAACCCCCCACACACACACACATAGGCTTCGGAAGTAAATGATGTGTGTTCGTGCGTTACGGTAAAAAAAAAAGTATAGTATATGGAGGTCTAAAGGAAATTATCGTACGCGTTGCTTCCGGGACTAATACTGCGCGAATTATTCCAAGCAACTAAAATAATGTGCTTCGAGAATTGCTTTAGAATGTACGCCTCGCTTACTTTATGTCCATAGGCTATATAAAAAATGGCGTAGGTGTGAGGGATAAGCACGGATACAAGAAAAATGTGCTTGGAGATTTATATTGGCAAGTGGACTTCGCTTATTGTCTTTGTACTTATATATATATATATATATATATATATATATATATATATATATATATATATATATATATATATATATATATATATATATATATATATATATATATATATATATATATATATATATATATAAAGGCTTGTTATTGAAGTGAGAGGAATAAACAGAGATGCGAAAATATGTGCTTAGAGATTATATTGGCATATGTTTTGCTTATGTCTATGCACTTAACATAAAAAAAAAAGAAAAAAAGGCTTGTTATTGAAGTGAGAGGAATAAACAGATACGAAAATATGTGCTTAGAGATTTATATAGGCAAGTGGACTTCGCTTATTATGTCTATGCACTTAATATACAAAAAGAAAAAAAAAAGACTGGCGTTGTTGAACTGAGATAAATAAACAGGGATAAAAAAAATGTTCTTAGAGATTTATATTGGCATGAGTACCTCGCTTATTATGTCTATGCACTTAATATACAAAAATAAAAAAATAGATTGCCGTTATTGAAGGGAAAGGAATAAAAACGAATACAAAAAAATGTCCTTAAGGGATTTTATATTGGCATGAGTATCTCGCTAATTATGTCTATGCACTTAATTTCCAAGAAGAAAAAAAAGATTGCCGTTGTTGAAGGGAAAGGAATAAAAACGAATACAAAAAAATGTCCTTAAGGGATTTTATATTGGCATGAGTACCTCGTTCATTATATCTATGCACTTAATATAAAAAAAAAAACGTCCGTTGTTTGAGTGAGAGGAAAAAACACGAATAAAAAAAAAACGAAAAAAAAAAACGAGGATGATATAGAATCCATATTTCAGAGTCTCCAATCGAGGGAATAAATCAAACTCCTGACGTGTTCATCGTTCAATTTATCATCACGTTCGTTGTAGAAATAAAAAAAAGAAACGTTGCAGTGTTATGAAATGCATATATATAAATCATGAAGTAAATAAACAAACAAAACTAAATGAAGTGGAAAAAATACGATGCAGCAACAATATTTAAACGTATCCTGAACAGTGAATAAAAAGTAATGCATAAAATAGGTATTCCGCAGTGCTACGAAATGGGAAAATAAATCATGAAGGAAATAAGCAAATAAAATTAAATGAAGTGAAAATTATATGAAACTGCCCCCATAGTGTTTTAATGTCTCCTGAACAGTAAACAAATAAAAGGGAAAAATACACAGCAAAAACAATACTTCCGATAATATTAATATGCAAAAAATAAATCACCAAAATAAATGAACAAATAAAATAAAGTGAAGTAAAAATAGGAAGCTGCAACAATCCTCTTTTTGTCTCCTAAAAAAAATAGACAAAACAAAAATATCACTTCCAATAATAATAATAATAATAATAATAATAATAATAATAATAATATGTAAAAATAAAGCAGTAAATAAAAATAAAATAAACGAGGAGAAAAAAATATGAAACAGTAACCATCACCTTTTAACGTCTTCTGAACAGTAAACAACAACACCAAAAAAAATAAAAACACAACAACAAAAACAACGACACTAACAATAATATCAAAGCACTTTACCCTTTGAGAGAGAGAAAACGGGCGTCACTTTACAATGTGCCGCTGTATATATTATTTCAAACAATGAACACCAAGCCGAGAGAGAGAGAGAGAGAGAGGTAGAGGTAGAGAGAGAGAGAGAGAGAATTCAATCACGCTAATACTAAAAGAAAGGTGATGACTCGCACTAATTAAACGCCCGGTTATTAGTGCTCCTGCTCGGCCTCTGTTCAACACGTAACGGTATGGTAATGCTGACGCGTCGACCTGTACTGGACGCGCCGGCGGGGATCGAACTGAGTGGGTAATGCGATATATGGGGAGCTTAAAAGGTTTATATATTACGTTTATTTATTAATGGAGGGGTTTCTGCCACTGAGTTGAGGTGGAGTAGTTGTGGGGGAGGAGGAGAGTCTGTGTGTGTGTGTGGGGGGGGGGGGGGGGGGGGGGGGGGATTGGAGAATGTGGGTGTGTGTGTGTGTGTGTGTGTGTGTGTGTGTGTGTGTGTGTGTGTGTGTGTGTGTGTGTGTGTGTGTGTGTGTTGCCGAATATTTTTAGACAGCATAACTTTACACATACACTCATCTTCGCTATCCTCCTCCTCCTCCTCCTCCTCCTCCTCCTCCTCCTCCTCCTTGCCATCCATCTACCTAATTTGCTTTCGTCACTGTTGAGTTAGATTATTACTGTTTTTTTTTGTTGTTGTTGTTCTTCCTTTTGCTTTGTGTTATTGGCAATACTTCACACATTCACCCTCCCGAATTTTCTTTTTATCACTTTAAATGTCATAGTGTACCCTAATCGTCAAGCTCTACCCCTGACTATTTTTTACTCACAATATATATAGCATCTTCAACCTCTATACCTCACTTTCTTACCTCACTACGCCCTAATCCAGCTTCCTCCTTACACCTGTTTCCCTGGCTAACCTCTCCTCATCTCTCACTTCTCTCCTCATCTCTTCCTTCTAATTCACCTTCACGCCTTGCCTCCCTCCCCGCCTCCAGCTTTTCTGCATACCTACAAATCTCCTCTTACCTCTTTGTTTATTTTTCCTCCTCCTCCTCCTCCTTCTCCTTCTCCTCCACCTCCTCCTCCTCTCGTGCTCTCCCCTCGTTACGCCTCTCCCTGAAGAAATGCAGAGAAAATACATACAAAAAACTACAAACGGGGAGGAGGAGGAGGAGGAGGAGGAGGAGGAGGAGGAGGAGAAACAATGGCGACGTTACTTGTGCATTCTTTCCTCCTTACTTTGTTGTTCCTGTGCGCCGCTCTCTCTCTCTCTCTCTCTCTCTCTCTCTCTCTCTCTCTCTCTCTCTCTCTCTCTCTCTCTCTCTCTCTCTCTCTCTCTCTCTCTCTCTCTCTCTCTCTCTCTCTCTCTCTCTCTCTCTCTCTCTCTCTCTCTCAGTTACACACCCACACACACACGCACACACACACATTTTTATCAACACGTACACACGCTTCCCTCGAGAGCCTTGAGTTGAGCGACCACTGCACTTTTATGAGGCTGAGGAGGAGGTGCGAGAGAGGCTTGAGGAGGAGGAGGAGGAGGAGGAGGAAGGGCCGGAGAAGCACGAAGACTGAAGAGGAGGAAGTATGTTGGAGAGAGAGAGAGAGAGAGAGAGAGAGAGAGAGAGAGAGAGTAAAAGAAAGAATCAAAAGAAAGACAGAAAGAATGAATGAAAGAAAAAGAAAGAAAAGAAAACGAAAAAAATAGTGGAGAGAGAAGGGGTGGAGGGGGGGGGGGGCATTGGTAAGGTGGAACTCCAAGGTCTTAAAGGACATGATGTGGAGGAGAGGTGAAGACGTGGAGGAATGGTTGGGAGGTGGAATACAAGAAGGTGGAGAGAATGGACGTGTGAATGGGTGTGGAGGTGGTGGTGGTGGTGGTGGTGGTGGTATGGGTGAGAAGGCTTGAGGAAATGAGGAAAAGAGGGAGGAAAATAGGTATACGATAACGATTGATTGTGGTAAGGAAAAACAAGAAAAAGACCAAGAAAAAGAACAAGAAGAACAAGAAAACACAAGCGGCAACAGAAAGAAAAAAAAATAGAACAAAAGACTAAAAAAAAAATACGAACCAGAACATGAAAGACGAGGAGACAACTTGAAAATGAAAAGAAGGTGGATGAAACCGAAAAAAAAAAGAAGGATGCGGAGGCGAAGGAGAGCGACGAGGAGGAGAAAGAAGAGGAAGAAGAGGCGGGGGAGGAGGAGGAGAAGAAGGAGGAAGAGGGAGGAGGCGTTCAGCAGTCCAGAGTTCACCTCACACCTCAAGGGGGCGCGCTGGGTCCTTCGTCGCGGGGGTCGTAAACTTGAAAACACACAAAACACACTTGTCATGCAGGGGAGCGCACGTGGGGGGCGGGGGGGGCTTGGGGGGCGAGGGAAGTGATGATAACCTTGAGGGAATATATATACAAGGGGTGGTGGGGGGGACTCATGGGGGGGAGGAGGGGAGGGGGGAGAACTGATGTGCCAAGAGAGGGAGGTGATAAGAGTCAGAGGGGACACACACACACACACACACACACACACACACACACACACACACACGCACACACACACACACACACACACACACGAGATACATGCTAGAATTACACTGTTTATGCCATGCTGCGTGAGAGCTTTGTACATTAACCACACCGACCGACCTGCCTACCTCCTTACTGCCTACCTCCACCTGCCAGCCTCCTCCTACGTGTCTAGCCACCTGCCTGCTTGTCCTGCCTGCTTGCCTGCTCCGTGGTTTATTATGCGTTGAGTTAGGTGCGTGCTCTTTTCCTGCTCATTCTTTCCTTGTCTCTCTGTTCTGTGTTACAAGTTGCCGTGAGATACAAATTTTTCCACCCAGCCTCTTCTCCAATACTTCAATTTGTGGCCACTTTGTTTTATCTTCCTTCCTACTTCCTGCCTTGTCTTGTCGTGGCATCCTTATATTTTTTTACAGCAAGGGAGGCAGCTCGAGGGCAAAAAATAAATACAAAAAATAACACAAAAGGCCGCTAGACGCTACTCCCGAAAAATAGAAAAGAATGAGGCCAGTTTAAGAGGCCACTTTGATATATTGATTTTACTACTCTTATTTTTGGTGAAATATTCAATTCCTCAGCGGGCAGAAACGTATCCAGCTTTTTCTTCTCCTTTAGTCTCTGTTTATTTATCGCAGAAAAATCTACAGCCTCGCTTTCTGACAAATAAGGTCACAGTTTTATATAAGATTTCTCTGGGAGGTGGCGAGCCTAGCAAGAGAGCCTCCAACCCGGGTTATCGTTCCTTCCTTCACCAGTGTCCTTTTTCCCCTCCCTTTCTCCATCCCTTTTTCCCCTCCCTTTCTCCATCCCTTTTTCCCCTCCCTTTCTTCATCCCTTTTTCCCCTCCCTTTCTTCATCCCTTTTTCCCCTCCCTTTCTCCATCCCTTTTCCCCTCCCTTTCTTCATCCTTTTTTCCCCTCCCCTTTCTTCATCCTTTTTTCCCCTCCCTTTCTCCATCCCTTTTTCCCCTCCCTTTCTCCATCCCTTTTTCCCCTCCCTTTCTCCATCCTTTCCCCTCCCTTTCTCCATCCCTTTTTCCCTCCTTTCTCCATCCCTTTTCCCTCCTTTCTCCATCCCTTTTCCCTCCTTTCTTCATCCCTTTTTCCCCTCCCTTTCTCCATCCCTTTTCCCCTCCTTTCTTCATCCTTTTTCCCTCCCTTTCTCCATCCCTTTTCTCCTCCTTTCTTCATCCCTTTTTCCCCTCCCTTTCTCCATCCCTTTTCCCCTCCCTTTCTTCATCCCTTTTTCCCCTCCCTTTCTCCATCCCTTTTTCCCCTCCCTTTCTCCATCCCTTTTTCCCTCCTTTCTTCATCCTTTTTCCCTCACTTTCTCCATCCTTTTCCCTCACTTTCTCCATCCCTTTTCCCCTCCCTTTCTTCATCCCTTTTTCCCCTCCCTTTCTTCATCCCTTTTTCCCCTCCCTTTCTTCATCCCTTTTTACCCGCCCTTTCTTAATACCTTTTTCCACTCCCTTTCTTCATCCCTTTTTCCCCTACCTTTCTCCATCCCTTTTTCCCCTCCCTTTCTTCATCCCCTTTTCCCCTCCCTTTCTTCATCCCTTTTTTCCCTCCCTTTTTTCCCTCCCTTTCTCCATCCCTTTTTCCCCTCCCTTTCTTCATCCCTTTTTTCCCTCCTTTCCCATCTTACTACCTACAACGGTGTCCTTCTATTCCTTTTCCAATCGGGTGAGCCTTCAAACCCCCTATTCCTCTAGCAATGACCTTCTCCCCTTTCTTTCTTCATTCGTTTTTTCCCCTCTCTTCTCTTACTCTACTTCTTCACTCCATCTCACTACCTCCAATCGTGTGTCCTTTCCATCCTTGTTTCCCTCTCTCGAACGTCACACCTTCACCATTCTCCCTTTTATCTTCTCCTATTTCCTAGCTACTCTCTTCCTTCTTCTTGGCCTTCATCCATCCCTTCCTTCCCCCAGTGTTGTAGCCTCGCCCCTTCTTCCTCCTTCCTGCCCCTTCATCCCTCGCTTCCTCCTCCACCAGTGCCTCTTCGTCCACCCCTTCTTCCTCCTCCCTATCCCATCATCCATCTCTTTCTCCACAAATAATGCCACCACATTCCCTCCTCTTTCCTGCCCTTCATCCATCCATCCTCATCCTTCTTCTACTGTAGTGTTGCCGCCTTCCCTCACCTTCTTCCTTCCCCTTCATCCATCTCTCCCTCCTCCAGTGTTACCGCCTCACCCCTTCCCCCTTCAGCACTGCACCCTCGTCCATCCCTTGCCTCACCCTTCCCCCTCCAGCACTGCACCCTCGCCCATCCCTCCTTCCTCCAGTGTTACCGCCTCGCACCTTCCCCCTCCACCACACCGCCGGCCACGTCACTGACAAGAGCCTGTTAGTAAGGCGCCGGGACACCTTGCAAGACGCCAACCACGCCGCCCTCCTGCCACCTGCCGCCTCTGCCGCCACCTCCGCCACCTCGACTCCCCTCAGTTATTACATTCCTTCTTGACGTTCACACACACACAGACACACACACACACACACACACACACACACACACACACACACACACACACACACACACACACACACACACACACACCAATATATCTTGTTTCTCCTCCACGACCTTCTATGCATGTATGTATGTATGTATGTGTGTATGTAGGTGTGTATGTGCGGACTCAGGCACATACACAGTCATACAAAAGGCTGTAAACAAGAATTACGTACATACACTCTCCGCTCATGCATATTAATTTAAAAAAAGGCATCTGGGTACACACACACACACACACACACACACACACACACACACACACACACACACACACACACACACACACACACACACACACATTTTGCTCAAGAAAAAATACAGCAACTACGAGCAAGGTCCTTTTTTATCTTTTTTTTTTTAGCATAATTGAATAGATTTATTTAAACTCCACTTGCCTGTACTTAACAAACAATAGATACAGTATATGCTTGTGCTACCGTTTCACTATCACACTTCTTCAGTCATTTAACAAAATTATCAGGAGAGGACTGCCTGGGTCGTATTATCAGACATTTCGCCGCCCAAGAACACCTATTTGACAAGGCTTTCGCAGGAGTTGTGGGCATTTCCAGGAGTAGTTTTATGACCCTGGTGGTAGTTTAACCCTTCTTCTGTACCATGAGCCTGAAAAACACTCATTAGAACCTGACTGATATCCCCCTTTGACCTTTAAAAATAGCTGATGTGAGAAGGGAAAGTGTCTTGTATTACCAGCCCCTCTCTTAGCCACTTCAAAAGCTTAACAGTTACCAGGACAAGTTCATACGTGAAGGGGCACACGCCTAACACAAGCGGCTCTTGTCTCCTGAATCCATAACTTCTCCCTGCTGTCAGACGTAACCGGATGTATTGTTGATTATGTATATTATGTGCATGCTTTCATTTACGCTTATAAACAAGAAATCAAACAACCAACTAATTACACGAGAGAGAGAGAGAGAGAATATCACCTTCGTCCCTCCCCACTCATTGTAGTCACCCATAGCACTCTCAGCGCCGCCGCCACCACATCCCTGCGACTTGTCAAAATAGGTTAGTTCCTCCTCCTTCATACTCTCTCTCTCTCTCTCTCTCTCTCTCTCTCTCTCTCTCTCTCTCTCTCTCTTCCATGATGGTAAGATCGAACCCTCAAACAATGTAAAGAATTTAGGATTGTATATAGACCAATATTTAGTGTTTGGTCACCATATAACCGAAATCAGTAAGAAAATCCTAGGAAACTTATGTATGTAAATAGAATAAAACAATGTTTTGATAAACTCACAAGGCAGCTTATGGTAGAGTCACTAGTATTAAGTATACTAAACTACTGTAACACTATATGGGGAACAACTAACAATACGCTGCTAACTAAAGTACAGAAACTACAGAACTTCGCTGCTAAAATCGAAGAAGGGAAGGCCCAGAAATATGATCATGTAACTCCAATAATTAACTCAATTGGCTCAATGTTTCACAACAAATAACTTTTGACACAGCAGTGAATATATACAAACATCTACACGGTCAATACACTGAATATCTAATGCCTCTCCCCTCTGTAAACAGCATCACCAACAGCACAACACGCCAGCAGGGTAATCTGTATGTACCAAGAACACACACAGATACAGGAGCCAGACAAATTTCTGTACACGGGCCTAAACTTTGGAACTCCCTGCCAACACATATAAGCACTGCCCACACCTTACATAAATTCAAATATAGTCTGAAAGAGTTCTTACTTAATCGAAACTGAAACAACTCATGAATCACTAATTATCTCAATCCAATAACCTATGTACTTTTTATGTATTTGGATGTAAGAATAACCACTTCTGGTGGAAATAAACTTATTATTATTATTATTACTCTCTCTCTCTCTCTCTCTCTCTCTCTCTCTCTCTCTCTCTCTCTCTCTCTCTCTCTCTCTCTCTCTCTCTCTCTCTCTCTCTCTCTCTCTCTCTCTCTCTCTCTCTCTCTCATTCCCAGTCCGTGTTGTTCTTCATTTCTGTTCATTTGCCTCCTCCCAGCCCGGCCTGTCATGTCTTATCCTGTCAGACTGGTGTTCCCCTTCCTACTGACGCCCCTAACCCTTGTTCCCCCTTTCCCTTGCCTGTGCTTCACCTCTTCTACTCTTCCTCCCTTCCCGACTCTCGATTCCCCCTTTCTCCTTTCCTATACTATCCACTCTCCCTTCCTCCACTCCTCATGAAACATCGACTATACCTCTCTCAGAAGTGATTAAAAAGACAGTTTGTTCTCTTCCCGACACTGGATTCGAATGCGTCGGCACCTGTACTCACATCCGTCACCTTAGGATACGAAAGAAGGGTTTTTTTCACCTTAGAATATCCACTTCTCTTTCCTCGCCTCAGTATCCTTCTTCTGTCACTCTCTTCACAACTCTCTTCTCTATCCCGCACTCCACTATCCATTTCCTTCCTCTTCTCCTGAACCTCGAGACTCTTAACCTCTTCTCTCTCTCTCTCTCTCTCTCTCTCTCTCTCTCTCTCTCTCTCTCTCTCTCTCTCTCTCTCTCTCTCTCTCTCTCTCTCTCTCTCTCTCTCTCTCTCTCTCCGTGGCATATGCTTTTCACTGCCCTCTTTTTAGTCTCCCATTCTCACACCTCTCCCCGCTATGCTCCTCTTCTCCCCAGCTCACTCACCCTTCCTTCCTATTCTCCCCTTACTCTCTCCCCTTCTCTTCTTTCCTCTAGGGTCTATGCTTCCCACTTCTTTATTTTTCTCCCTTTCCTCTCTTTCCCTTTCCTCCCTTACCAGCACATACCCATCGACCCCTTCTATTATTTTTTACTATACTTTTTTTCTACTCCGCTTTCATAACGTTAATTTTTACACTGTTACGCTTTTTTTCCATCCGTAGGTACTTCATTTCAGTATGGTTTTTGAGGGTGTTTTTTAGGGCTCTTGTTTGTTTGTTTGTTTGTTATCCTTGGTATAGCTTTGCTCCTCTTTCTGCTACAGCTACGCGTTACAACTTCCTCCTCAGGTTGTGTTGCGTGGTGTTTTTCAATGTTCTTCTTCTCTTAGTTTCTCTTGATATGTTGTAAACTATTTCGACCTTCCTCCGTTTTCTTCTTATTTCCTTCAAGTTTTCTCTTTTTCCATATGCGATGTAAGCTTTTTATATTAACATTGAGACGGGCAGGTAATAACACACACAAACATATAGAAACACAGACAAAAAAATATCTATACATGTAAATACTGACATAGGCAAACATCCATCCCTCATTAGATTTTGCAAACAGACTTACACATGCATATCCATACCTCCCCTCACCCAACACTTAGCCTCCACTCTCCCCACCAACCTGCCCCCCACCATCCAGCCTCCCTCTACCCACCCCTCTCCCCCAACACAACGTACACACACACCTACACAGGACAACACTTTCGCCGAAATAATAGAGGAAAAAGATTAAGGAAAACACAAAAAGAATCCACGTCAAACACCCTGAATAACAGCCAAGCCCTTCTTTTTTTTCCTTCCCTCCCCCCCCCTTTAAAAAATGTTATTTACCCCTCTCTCTCCCTCTCTCTCCATCCCTTCCTCACCCCCACCCGAACAAGCTCTTCAATAATCCCTTCTCGAAAAAAGGGAAAAAGGGGGACAAGGAAAAAATCACAGCCCACCCTGAGCCAATTCCTGAACAAATAGAGACAGACAGGCTAATAGAGAATCAAAACACACACACACACACACACACACACACACACACACACACACACACACACACACACACACACAAACAGTTAGAGGGAAACAAAAACAGACAAAAACGAAAATATTTATACACACACAATGACATACGCACAAACACACACCCCTTATTATTTACGCCAGCGAATCAATAAGTAAACAATAATCTACGGAGTATTTATTCAGTAAACTACGATGAAAACAAATACTACTACTAAAGAAAACGGAAAAAAAAGGATGACTAGCTATAGGAAGTTAGTAGTAGTAGAAGTAGTAGTAGTAGTAGTAGTAGTAGTAAGACTGGGAGTGGGAGTAGGAGTAGGAGCAGGAGTGGTAGAAGCAGCAGTAATAGTAGAAGTAGTTGAAATAATGGTAGCTGTAACAGTATAGTGGAAGTCTATGCCTACTCAAAAAAATAAAATAAAGAGGACAAAAAGGGGAGTGGAAAAAGGGTAGGTAAGGGGGAAACTTTCACTAAAATATAAAAGGGGGGGGGAGTAAAATCCGTTTCAAAAAGTAAAGGGGGAGTGGGGGAGGGGAGAAAACTTGCTCCTGAAAAATTTAATGGGGGGGGAGGGAGGCTCGGCACTACTCGAAAATTTACAAGAGTGAAGAGCTAAGCCTTAGTGTCTGCCTGTCTGCCTGTCTGTCTGTCTTTTACCGTCGCGTGTAGCAGGACTCGAAGCCATTACTCTTGCACAGATCAGATCGGATTTTCTCTCTCTCTCTCTCTCTCTCTCTCTCTCTCTCTCTCTCTCTCTCTCTCTCTCTCTCTCTCTCTCTCTCTCTCTCTCTCTCTCTCTCACACACACACACACACACACACACACACACACACACACACTATAAACAAACAGCCAGCATAAACATTAGGTCAATTACTTTCCAACGATATTACATGCAATCATAACTCAGACATTCGCTTACTCCTTGCAAAACACCTGATTATAACACCCAGACAGGAGAAGAAAGAGGAGAAGGAGGAGAGAGAGAAGTTGACGAGGAGGAAGAGGGGGAGGATTGGGCATAGGTGAGATGGAGGAACAAGAAGTGAAGAAGGAAGGGAGAGCAGTTCGAGGGAGGTACCTGGGTACAAGAGAGGATCATAAATAAGGGAGTGAACATCGGTAGGAGAGGACGGGGCGAGGAGGAAGACGCGAGCCCATGGAGGTAAGAAACGAGGAGATGAGAGTGGGATGCAGTCGAACGCTGGTGGACATGGAGGTAGAAGGAGGCAGGTAAAGGTGGAGGGAGGTAAGTTTGAGGATGTGGAGACAAGTGGAATGTTTTCCTTAGGTTGGCGATGCATTGGTGTTGATTGAAGATGAAAGAGGAGAAATGGATATGAAAGGAAGAGGAAGTACGCAAAGAAAAAGAGAAGAAAATATGGAGTAAGGGATAAGGAGGCTGAGGAGAGACTAAAGGAAAAATAAAGTGGAAAAAAAATAAAAGGGAGGTACGAAAAGAAAGGACTTAGAGTACTTGAGAAAGGTTGAAGAAGTGGAAGCAGGATGGAAGTGGACAATTGTTGGTGGAGTTAAGGAAGGAGAGGAAGGGTGGAAAGGAGTATGGTGATAGAAGTGAGGTTGTGGTGGATAAGTAATGGAGTACGTGTGTAGACGCTGAAGAAGGGGAGGGATAGAAGTGGAAACGTGTCTGTGGAGTTGGGGAGGGAAGTGAAGGGTGGAAAAGAAGTGGCTGTGAAGTAGTGGTGGTGGTGGTGGTGGTGGTGGTGAAAATGATTTGTTATACATGTAGAGGCTGAAGAAGTGGATGAAGAGAAGTGGAAAATGGTCTGTGGAGTTTGGGAGGGAAAGGATGGTGAAAGTGGTGATGGTGGTGGTGGTGGTGGTGGTGGGCACGACAGCTGGTCTCATTACACCACCTCCACCGACAGTCATTTGTGGCCAGCTGTGGAGAGACCAGCTGGCCAACACGAGGTAGGTTCTCTCTCTCTCTCTCTCTCTCTCTCTCTCTCTCTCTCTCTCTCTCTCTCTCTCTCTCTCTCTCTCTCTCTCTCTCTCTCTCTCTCTCTCTCTCTCTCTCCAATTTACCTCCATTTTCTACACCTTCCTTGCATTTTCTCATAACGTTCACTTTCATTTTCCTAACAGTTTGCTTCAGTTTCCTCTTCCTCCTCTTCCTCCTCCACCACCACCACCACCATAACCACCACCTCCTCCTCCTCCTCTCTCTATTTCTATTTTGTTTCTCTCTCTTTCTCTTTCTCTTCCTTTTCCTCCTCCTCCTCCTCCTCTACTTCTTCCTTTTTCTTCCCTCGTTTCCTTTTATTTTTCCTTTCTTCTCTTGTACATTTTGAAATACCTCTTGACAACGTTATCAATAAAGCAAACTATACTCAGGAAAACACACACACACACACACACACACAAGGTTAACCAAGGTACGCATTCACGCCGGAGAGAGGAAGGCTTATGAAGTGTGCGGGTGACAATTATGTGGAGTGGCGGAAACGCAAACAGCAGCGGGGGAGGGAGCCAAGAAAAAATAAAGGGGGTGGGGGGAAGGAATAGCGAAAAAACAAGAGGGAGGAAAAGTTGTGGTGCAAAGAGTTCATGAAAAGCAAATGTACGAGGCCTAAGGAAATAGAAGAAAAAGGAACTCTAGCGGCAAACGTTCCGGCGTCACAAACACAAGTCTGGGCTGAGGAGTTTACGAGGAGGCGCAGCAGGGCGGAGGCGAGGCTTGGCTTGGGCGAGGAGAAAATAAGAATAAAGAAAATGCATGACCCTTGCCTAAGCCTTCCACAGACTCAAAAATGAAACATGAACCTTGAAAATACTTACCAGAGTGCATAATTACCTCGTGAGAAGATAGGAAAAGGGGAAAATTACAAAGCCTGGGAGGTAAATAAGAACAAGATAACGCATGACCATTATTTAAGCCTTCCAATGACTCAAAAATGAAACATGAACCTTAGAAATAATTACCAGTGAATAATTACCTCGTGAAAAGATCGGAAAAGGGGAAAATTACAAAGCCTGAGGGAAATTGGGATGAAATAACACATGACCAATATTTAAGCCTTCCAAAAACTCAATAATTAAACATGAACCTCAGTTATTATAGCCATGGAAAATAACTGCATCGTAACAAGAAAAGAGGAAAATAATAAAGAAGTATGCGAGGTAAATAAGAAAAGAAAATGCATGATCCTTTTCTAAGCCTTCCAAAGTCTCAAATATTAAACATGAACCTTGGTAATAATAACCAGAGGGCATAATTGCATCGTGACAAGAAAAGAGGAAAATAATAAAGAAGTATGCGAGGTAAATAAGAAAAGAAAATGCATGATCCTTTTGTAAGCCTTCCAAAGTCTCAAAAATTAAACATGAACCTTGGTAATAATAACCAGAGGGCATAATTACATCGTGACAAGACAGGAAAAGAGGAAAATAATAAAGAAGTAGGCGAGGTAAATAAGAAAAGAAAATGCATGATCCTTTTCTAAGCCTTCCAAAGTCTCAAAAATTAAACATGAACCTTGGTAATAATAACCATATCGCATAATTACATCGTGACAAGATAAGAAAAGAGGAAAATAATAAAGAAGTCAGGGAGGTAAATGAGAAAAGAAAATGCATGATCTTCTTCTAAGCGTTCCAAAGACTCAAATATTAAACATGAACCTTGGAAATAATAACCATATCGCATAATTACATCGTGACAAGATAAGAAAAGAGGAAAACAATGAAGAAGTCTGCGAGGTAAATAAGGAAAGAAAATGCTTCATCCTTTTCTAAGCGTTCCAAAGACTCAAAAATTAAACATGAACCTTGGTAATAATAACCAAAGCGCATTATTACATCGTGACAAAAAAGGAAAAAAAGAGGAAAATAATAAACCATTGTGCGAGGAAATCACGTCGGTCGGTTAGTTACGCAAGTTGTCTGAGCTCGAGAGATTAATATAATACAAAGAATAAAAAGGAATATACGAGGTCGCCTAAGTATGTGTAACAAGAATTGCTGTTTAATCATACTTATATATATACATTTCCATCCGAGCTTCATTTCGTAATGCATAAGAATCAACCATAAAAGATAAGATTCGCCTTTAGTTGCTGTCGTTATATTCACTGCCACAAGGACAAGTTCGTATTATCTTGTCATATTTAGTAAGACATATCAATATAATCTAACGTTTTAATCGGAAATACATGAACATTTATTCTGCTGTGTCGGTGGAATGGCGCATGAAGTTCTTTGCTGGCCGCTATTATCCGTATAACTCCTATCCATATGTCATAATTTAAAAGAGCTCGATAATGACAGAGTGCAGTTTCGTTATGGACTGATGCAATGCTTAAGCTGTTTTACCTCGAAGGGTGGAAAAGATTACCGCCTGGCTCGATGGCGATATAAATGCAGAGTGTCGTCTAATTTTCCTATAAACTGCGCGCTCAACTGACGCATTTTGTTCTTCATGTCGTCATTTAATATCGTCACCTTCGTAAACAAACCGCCTCAGTCATTATTTTCTACTTTACAGGAAATGAGAAAAGAATTGTCATTATCTCATTTGGCTTAAGATTTAGGCAGAAACGAAAAGGTCAATTCTAGAACACTCAAACCCTGAATGACGAAGGCAACTATACAAAAATGGCAGTCGCATGTTAAACAAATTGATGTAGAGAAAAACCTGGAAATCGCTGAAAAATGACTTAGGAGATTATTTTATGAGGGTGACGATATTATGTCTATCCACTTTCAATATCTTCTTTACTGTCGGGAATTAAGAAACAAGCTAATTCACCGTCAATAAAGTTCGCAGGATCTCTACCTATATATTTTCAGATTAGACAAGTTAAACACTCTATTCAAATCCCGGCTTAATAATAATCAGTGGTTCCGGTTATCCTCATTTTCCCTTCGTAAACGTACACTTCAAATTAAGGTCTCAAAATCTATTAACACCATTTTTATAGCTTATTTCCGACAACATTGTAATTTTCATAAGCTAATCCTTTTTTCCTAAACTGATCCTTGCAATAACAGTAAGCTCGTGATGGGGCATTCAAACACACGGAAAATAACGGAGTGCCTCAGTAAAGAACGAACGGATTTAACTTTTTCCTGCTTTTATATTACCGTACACAAAAGGAGGTTCCGGAGACCTTCGTTTTAATGTTTAACTAAAAGCATACAGTTTACATATTCCCGTGCTTAGTGAATGAATGATAATGCTTCTCTCTCTCTCTCTCTCTCTCTCTCTCTCTCTCTCTCTCTCTCTCTCTCTCTCTCTCTCTCTCTCTCTCTCTCTCTCTCTCTCTCTCTCTCTCTCTCTCTCTCTCTCTCTCTCTCTCTCTCTCTCTCTCTCTCCTTTCACTTTCACTCTCACTTTTACTCTCTCTCTCTCTCTCTCTCTCTCTCTCTCTCTCTCTCTCTCTCTCTCTCTCTCTCTCTCTCTCTCTCTCTCTCTCTCTCTCTCTCTCTCTCTCTCTCTCTCTCTCTCTCTCTCTCTCATTTTCCCATCCTCACCACAGTCACCTCCCACCTCATTTCTCACCACCAGGACTGTCTACAAAGGCATCCACCATTACCACCACAAGAGCACCCACCACCATCACCACAACCACCAGTAACGCCACCACCACACCCCACCACTCCTACATCAATACGGCAAGGTCTCTGTTCTTGTTTATCAATTTTTTTTTATTTCCTCAGGTTCTTCATTCCTTATTGGTTCTCCCGTTTATTTCCTTCCTTACTTATCACGTTTTGAGTTCTTCCAATTTTTGAGACGGTATATTTTTGTAAGTTCTTATTTACTTTTTACCTTATTCTTTCTCCTCCCGAAATTGACCCCTCTTTCGGCCACCTCTTTGGATTATTTTTAGGAGCAGCGAGTAGCGGGCTTTTTTATTATTATTTTTGTTTCATTTCTTTGTGCCCTTGAGCTGTCTCCTTTGTTGTAAAAAAAAAAAACTTACGGAGCCTGCAAGCCTTCCATCTATGACCCAGCTTCTCAATCTCTACCTTAATCACCTTCTTATACACCCGTCAATTATCTATCCATACAGCACTTTACCGTTCACATAATTACTAATACCAACAGACTTAAAGCTTATAAACGAACCCTCTTTTATACTTCACTTTAACTTCATATCACCAGCTTTTTCATATATTCCACAATCATCGCCATCATATTAATTTAGTCCTACGCCCACTCATCACCCTAAAGCTAATCATAAACTCGTACTGCTTTCCCTCCCTCTTTCCCCGTTTTTCTCCTTTCTCATCCTCACTCACCCCTCCCCCTCACCCGCAACCACCTCGTTCCCTATATTCCTTCCCTTACTCTTCCCTCTCATACTTCTTTCTCTCTTTACTATTCCCCTTTTTCTACTTTTTCATCCTCACCCTATTCATCCATTATCACCTCCTTCCCTCTATTTCTTCCCTTACTCTCCCTTCTCATACTTCTTTCTCTCTTTTTTATTTATCTTTTTCTACTTTTTCGTCCTCACCCTCTTCATCCATAATCACCTCCTCTATTCCCTTCTTTTACTCTCCACTGTCATTCTTCTGTCCCTCTTTCCTATTCCTCCTCTTCTTTCCTCTTCTTTTTCATTATCATCATCCCTCCTCATTATCTGCAGCCTCCTCTTCCCCTCTGTCCCCTCATTATCATCTCTCATACTTTCCCCTTTTTTCAATTCCTCCTCATCTTTCCTCTTCTTCTCATCCTCATCATCCCTCCCCATCATCAGCAGCCACGTCTTCCCTCTATTCCCTCATTATCATCTCTCATACTTTCCTTTTTTTCCTATTCTTCCTCTTCTTTCCTTTTCTTTTTCATCATCATCCCTCCCCATCATCAGCAGCCACGTCTTCCCTCTATTCCCTCATTACCATCTCTCATAATTTCCCTTTTTTCCTATTCTTCCTCATCACCATCATCCTCACTCTCCCTACTCATCCACAGCCACCACAACTATCTCCTCTACGCCCTCCTTTCCTCTCTCCTCACTCCCTTGCTCCCTCTCTCTCCCTCCCTTCCCTCCCCTGCAGTGCCGTACCCACATAGAGAAGAATAAGGTACTTTAATTTGGGAGCTTCGGTAAAATTAGGCCTGGGTCAAGAACATTAATTAAAACTTTTATTTTCCATGATAACTTCCGGTCCCTCTCAAACGCGGCCCCAAAATACGAGGAAGCGCCTGACTCGAGGAGGAAAAAGGCAGGGATGGGATGGGTACTGGAGGGGGAGGGAGGGAGGAAGGATGGGGAGTGGGTGGGAGGAGAAGAGACGCGCGCACACACACACACACACACACACACACACACACACACACACACACACACACACACACACACATGCTTCCTAGGACTTGATTTGCGTTGACGTCTACGTCGTATACCTTTTAATAATGCAGCGCTCTCTCTCTCTCTCTCTCTCTCTCTCTCTCTCTCTCTCTCTCTCTCTCTCTCTCTCTCTCTCTCTCTCTCTCTCTCTCTCTCTACCCGATATGTGTGTGTGTGTGTGTGTGTGTGTGTGTGTGTGTGTGTGTGTGTGTGTGTGTGTGTGTGTGTGTGTGTGTGTGTGTGTGTGTGTGTGTTTTATCGACGTGGCATCAAAGGTGACTAATGAACTCGCCAGGTAATCACTCATTTACAATTTATCGTCAAAAAAATATATAAATACAACCTGACACGTTAAAATAAACACACACACACACACACACACACACGGAAGGGAGGCGGTGGAAAAGAAGATAACGGTAAGGGAGACTACAGGAAAAGGGACGATAAAGGAAAAAGGAAAATAAAAGGAATAGAAAAGAATGGAAGGAAGGAAGGAACAGGGGAGAAATTCGGAGGGGAGGGAAAAGGGAGGGGAGGACAGAAGGGAAGGAGGGAAGTAAAGATGGAGAGAGAGGGGAAGGGAGATAAAGTTAGGGAAAAAAAGACGATGAAAGAGTATGAAAAAGAGAAGGAATAGGAAGGAGAGAAAAAAACAAGAGAATTTCGGAGGGAAAGGAGATGGGGGAGGGAAGAATAGGGAGGAGGGAAAATAAGTGAAAGGAAAAAGAGGAGAGGGAAGAGAGATAAAGTTGGAGAAAAGGAAACGAAAAAAAGACGATGAAAGAATAATGGAAAGAGAAGGAATAGGAAGGAGAGAAATAACAAGAGATTCAGAGGGGAAGGAGGAGGGAAAAAGTGGAAGGAAAAGGAGGGGTGGGAAGGAAGATAAAGTTAGGGAAAAGGAAAAGAAGAAAAATGATGAAAGAGTGTAGGAAAGAAGATGAGAAAAAAGGAGGGAAAGAATAGAAGAGAATTTCGGAGTGGAGGAAGGAGGGGAGGAGGAAAGAAGAGGAAGGAGGGAAAAGAAGTGGGAGGAAAAGGTGGGGCGGGAAGAGAGATAAAGTAAGGAAAAGATACGGGAAAGAAAAGGGAGGGAAAGAATAGGAGAGAATTTCGAAAAGTAGGTGGAGAGGAGGAGGAGGGAAAATGAGAGAGGGGGAAGGGGGGAGGGGAGGTGAAAGTAGGGGGAGTCCATGAAATAAAAGTTGATGGGCCTGATAGCCGGCTTTCAACAATTATTTTAAACTATTATAGAGAGAGAACTTCATAGTCGAAATGGCGCGCGGTTAGGCTATAAAAACGAGGCTAATGAACGGTGATAAACAAATGGACAGGCCCGCTTCCGAAACAGGTGGTGGCGATGGAAAAATAAATGTTGCTGTTTTTTGTTTTGTTTTTACCTTGTTTGTTTGATTGTTTGTTTTCCTCGATAAAGACAAAAGCAGTAATCAGCGGTGGTGGTACAAACTCTTCACATTAAAAAAAAAAAAAGTGTTGGGTAAGTATTGTTTCCCTCGATAAAAACAACGGTGGAGACGGTACAAACTCTTCACATTAGAAAAGAAAAGAGAAAACAAGAAATAGTGTTGGGAAAGTATTATATCTCTGAATGACTGACTGATCGACCAATTAAGCTAACTTGATGGCTCTGCTTAATGACCCTTACATAGCACTTCTTGAACGCCCCCCCAAAGAGAAATATTGTAAGTTTGCAATAGTGTAAGTAATGTTAGTAATGTAAATAACGTTGTAAGTAATGTAGTAGAAGAAATAATGTTTGTATTTCTGTTAGCTATGTTAGAAATGTAAGTAATGTCGTAAGAATTGAAGTAGTAGAAGTAATGTAAGTTTGTGATTCTGTTAGTAATATAAAAATGTAAGTAATGTTAGTAATGTAGTAACTATTGAAAGCGAAGTAAGTTTGTAATTCTGTAAGTTTGGCTGACTGACTGATGGACTTACTAACTTACTGACTTGGCGTAAAAACTGATTCTGTAAGTAATATAAAAATGTAAGTAATGGCAGTAATGTAGAAACAAAAGAAAGCGAAGTAAGTTTGTAATTCTGTAAGTTTGGCTGACTCACTGATGGACTTACTAACTTACTGACTTGGCGTAAAAACTGATTCTGTAAGTAATATAAAAATGTAAGTAATGTTAGTCATGTAGTAACTATTGAAAGCGAAGTAAGTTTGTAATTCTGTAAGTTTGGCTGACTCACTGATGGACTTACTAACTTACTGACTTGGCGTAAAAACTGATTCTGTAAGTAATATAAAAATGTAAGTAATGTCAGTAATGTAGAAACTAAAGAAAGCGAAGTAAGTTTGTAATTCTGTAAGTTTGGCTGACTCACTGATGGACTTGCTAACTTACTGACTGGGTGTAAAAACTGACTACGAAAGAACTCTTGCTTTCTTCACTGACTGACTGACTGACTGACTGGGGGCTCAAGAGATTGCAGAAGGAGGAGAAGCATGTGTATCCTGATTCCCCTAAAGACGCTAAATATGTGAGTGAGCGAGTTAGCAGCGCCAGAACGTGTTAGAAGCCGCCGAAGAATTGTTGTGTGTCGGGCAGGAAATGTTAAAATTTGCCACGTCCCGGAAAATGCAAATTCTTATAATGACAAAATTTGAAATGCTTTAGGAAATGACGTATTCCGAGCACGAAACAGAATAATGGCATCCACCAGTTATGAGAGAGAGAGAGAGAGAGACAGACAGACAGACAGACAGACACACATTCAGACAGACTCATAGACACACAGACACACAGACAGAGAGAGAGCGTCTACCTGAGAAACAACAACCACCACCACTACCTCAACACACACTAATCATCATACCTTTACGCATTAATTAATCACAGGAACGTAATTTCACAGGTGCCTAATATCTCACGCATCCACCTGAGTGAGTCCTTCCTTGAAACAGTAAATTTTCTCGTCCTGTGTTTGTGTGTGTTGCTGCATGTTGCCTCATTATTAAAAACTCTATTATGGAAAGAAGGAAGGGAGAGAAAACAGTGCAGTGTAGGAAAGGGAGGGAGAACAGAAACGGGGATGGCGAGAAATGAGGGAGATAAAAGTGTAAATGGAAGAAAGATGACGATTATGAAAAATAAATTGTAGGTTGTAAGTTCGTTATAATAAGAGACTTACGGAGGTATAATGTTTCCCTTTTTCTACCGTTCTTCTTATAGCTATATGTCCCACCTTATGTCACTTTCCTCACCCCAAAAACCAAGACCACGATCAAGCACAACCCAATCCAACCCAACGCAAGCAAAAGGACGGAAAGAGAACACAAGCAAGCAAGACATCTAGACCCTCAGACACACCCCAAACCAAACCACCGAACAACCAAACCAGCCAGCATAACAACAGCCAGCCTTCCCTCCCTCCCTATTCCCTTTAACTCTCCCCATTAATGCCGGCTCATAATGGGGAAAGGGGGGAGGAGGGAGACTTCGGAGGATGCAAGATTACTGGCTGATTATAATGCCACAATTTATGGTTATCTGCAGGTAAGACTCGAACGGTTTGCAGGCAGGTGCGGCGGCGGCGGCGGCGGGGGTAGTGGTGGTGGTGGCGCCGAGGGTGAAATGGTTTACCGAAAAAATAATGTGTTGGTGGCCAGGAGATGGATGGCTGGGTGGCTGGGGGTGTGAGGGAGATGAGGGGGAGGGGTGAGGTGAGGTGGGTAAGCTGGGAGTGAGTAAATGAATGGAAGAAGGAAGAGGAGGGAGGAGAAGGGGAGAGGGGGAATAGAGAGAGGGATAAAGCACTGGATGACAAAAAAACAGCAAAAGAACGCTGAAATATGATAGACAAATAAATAAGATGCAAAGAGAGAGAGGAAAGGTAAAAACGAAAAGATAATTAACTGAGTACTTTGCAAAAAAAATAGGAAAGGAAAGGAAGTAATTGCAACAAGACGCTAAAATATGGTACACAAATAGACATATAAAGAAAAAGATGAGGGGAGAGTAGAGGAAAAATAAATATAGAAGCCATTGTATGAATACCTTAGGAGCAGCGAGTAGCGGCCTTTTTTTATTGTTGTTTCCTTTTTTTGTGCCCTTGTGCTGTCTCCTTTGCTGTATAAAATAAAATAAAATAAAAACGCAAAAAAAATGAGAAAAGGATGAGAAAAAAATACAAGACCGTGAAATGAGATAAACAGATATAGATGAAGGAGATCAGGGAGAATTTCAGGAACACAAAGGTTGGAAGCAAAGGGCAAAGAGAAGAGAAAAAGGGGGCAGCTTCCCTCCCCCAGCGCCCGGCTTAACAGCGTAACGGCAGTAGTTAGCAAAATATCGCCCTCAGTCAATAGGCAACACGCTCATTAAGGCCGGCAAGCAATTATTGAACACTGATTACGGTCAAAGGTTATCTCGGTTCCTCCTCCTCCTCCTCCTCCTCCTCCTCCTCCTCCTCCTCCTCTTGTTTCCTTTATTCTCTCTTCAGCTTTTCAACAGTTTATATCTTCCATTTATTTTTCTTCTTTCTCTTTTCTTCTTTTACCAGTATTTCTTCCTTTTCTTTTTTGCTTCTTTTTCCTCTTCTCTACTTTTTCCCCTCCATCCACCTCCTCCTAGCCTTCCTCTTCCTTCTCTTCTTCCTCTTCTTCCTCCTCTTCTTCCTCTTTCCCCTCTTCTTTCTCCTCTTACATTTTCTTCTTTTCTCCGACCTACTCCAGTACGAGAGAGAGAGAGAGAGAGAGAGAGAGAGAGAGAGAGAGAGAGAGAATAAGATATCACTGGAAACCGTTGAGCAATTTTCTTTCTTACCTTTCCACTTTCAAGTTTCTTTTCAACAACCTTTCCGACGCTGAAACAGATATGGAATTCTCTCTCTCTCTCTCTCTCTGACACACACCAACCCATCAATGTATGTATGTATGTATGTATGTATGTATGTATGAATATGCGTATTTGTATCGGTGTATGTGCGTATATATTTATCTATTGACCACCTTATGCACTTTTTACTTTATCTATCTATCTATCTATCTATTTATCTATATATCTACCCATCTACCTATCTAGTCCAACTTAGCTTCCTCTTCCTCTTCCTCCTCCTTCTCTTCCTCCTACCTACCTTCCTATCCACCTAATTATCTATCCATCCATCCATTCACATCTCTATCCGCCTCTCAATCTTTCCCCCCTTCGACCTCCTTCACCAAAGAGCCGAAAAGAAACCTCACCAACAAAATCCTAGAAAAGAAATCGCGAATATCAAGTCCAAAACAACCTCAAGATTTAATTAACTGAAGCTGAACAAAACAATAGGTATGTGTGTGTGTGTGTGTGTGTGTGTGTGTGTGTGTGTGTGTGTGTGTGTGTGTGTGTGTGTGTTAGAGAGAAGAAAAACAAGAAAAAAGCATGTAAAAAAGAATAAAAAGAAAGAAACAAATAAGGAAAAAGAAGCAAAGAAACGAAGAAATAAACAAAAACAAAGAGAATGAGTGTGAGAGGAGGGGTCAGAAAACCTGGAGTTACGGCGTGGTAGGATTAGTAACACTGATAACAAATGGGATGGAACACGCAGCACTTAGCAACGGAAAAGGATCGTCATGTGAACGCTGGACAGTCATAGGAGCTTCAGACGAAATAATGTAGGTAGTTACAAAAGTAAATAGATGAAGACATAGATAGATATTTATTTTTATGGATTATAGAGAAAATATAGAATGAGGAAATGAACTAAACAAAAAGAACAAAAAAAGAATACAAAAGGCAGTAAAGAAGAAAACACCACATGAGAGAGAGAGAATAGTTCAATCTAATCAAAACCAACTGAACCACTTTGAAGTTATATCTTTCTTATACACCAAATACATAAAACAACCCACTCTATCTAGTTACCCCATCCCCCCCACACACACACACGCAATCAAACAAACAAACAAACAAACACTTTTCATTGACAATCTTTCCCATTAAGTCGTTACAGCCGCTTTCCCTTTCTTTGCAGCTTTCCCTTTCACTCTAAAACGTAACTGCACCCATTCACTTTTCCTCTACGGAGATGGTGTTGGCGCGTCAAGTTTCGCCCGTCCCTTCCGCGCCGCTGGTGACGAGATGAGGGGAAGGGAAGGAGTGAGGGGAAAGGGTGAGGGGAAGGGAAGGGGAAGGGATCAAGTTGGCCGCCCTTCCTTCCTCGCTTCTTGCCAACACTTCCACACAACTCTTCGCCTCGCCTCGCCTCGCCTCGCCGCGCCGGGCCACCCAAACTTCTTCGCCCACCGTTGCATACGTTCGTCGAGGGGAATCTCATTATAATCGCACGAGTAATATATTAACGGTCTGTGTATTTTATTGCCAGGTTGCATCTAAATTCTTATTAAGTATTATTCATCACTGCGATTATTAACGTGGCAAATGCTCTCCCTTTATGAAAAACGCGCACGACTGCAACATTCTTCTTGCTAGGTCTTGGTGGCGAGCTCATGTGGAATTGAGAGTTGCAAGTTGATCGGTTGCCACTATTCCCTCACATTAACAACCACAACACAAGTTCGCCGTTACTGTACAGCTAGGTGGGTAGGTAAGTAAACGGTGGTGCAGAAACAGGTGAAAAATGAGTAGGAAAAGGTCGCGAAGAGAGAATGGTCGGAAGGGAAGAGAGAAACGGGAAGAGGGAAGGAGAAAGGCGATCTTACAGTGAGGTAGGTTACGTAAGGAAAAAGGTGGTAAAGCAAGGAAGAGAAAAGCGGAAAGGTGATCAAACATTAAGAGAAGTTTCGATAAGAGAAAGGTGACGAGGCAGGAATAGACGGAAAGGAAAGGGAAGGATAGATTAAAAAGGAAAGAAGCGAAGAAGGGTATAAGAGGGAAGAAGGAGAACGGAAAACGGGAAAGGGGGTGAACACAGGAACAGACTGGGAGAACACGCCGGCATAAAATCGAATGGGTTGCAACAGGCGTGGCGTGAAGGGAAGAGGCGAGGAGAGAACAGGTGTGGTGGAAGGGAGGGGCGTTGAGGACCCTTGAAAATTAGCACACACATAAAAAAGACACCTGTTAGAAAAGAAGACACGACTCTCCCCCTTCCTCCCATTCCCTCCCCTACCCACCTCTCCTCTCTTCTCTCCTCTCCTCTCTGTCCCTCTCCCCTCAACCAGCAATCCTCTTTACATCGTTACTCTGCAATAACCGTGGGGAGGAGGAGGAAAAAGCAGAGGAAAAAAAGAAGGAGGAGGAAGAGGATTAGGAAAGAGTAGGAAGAGATCGGGTAGGGAAAAGAATGAGAGTAAGAAGGGATGAAGGAGGACTTGGGCATATGGATGAGAAGAAGAAGAAGGAAAAGAGGAGAGGAAGTGGAAGAGAAGGAAAAACAGTAGAAGGAAGAGGACGAGGAAGAAGGAAATGAACAAGAGGAAGTAAGAGGGAAAGGCGGAAATGGGCAATATAGATGAGTAGAAAAAGAAGGAAAAGAGGGATGAGGAAAAACACGAGGAGAGGAGGAGGTGGTGGAGAGGAAGAAAAAAAGGAAGAAAATGATCAAGATATGTCGGATTACTTTTATATAAGTCAACCTGTCTACCTAATAACCTTCGTGTCTGTCTGTGTGTCTATCTCTGTCTGCCTTATCTCTCTCTCTCTCTCTCTCTCTCTCTCTCTCTCTCTCTCTCTCTCTCTCCATATAGTCTCATTGTCTCTTTAGCTAAGCCGTTCTGAATCATTTAAGCGTAAAAAGATGCCATTTACGATGAGGCACTGCATAAGAGACTCCATTGTCCATTAAAATCCCATTCTCTCTCTCTCTCTCTCTCTCTCTCTCTCTCTCGAACGAACGAACAGACGAACAAACAGACGAACGAGGCAATAAGGGCGCTAATTACCTCGACAACATTAGGATTCTCGCATCTAACGCACAGCCTCTCATTTTATCTCGCGCGTGACGGCCACCGGATGCTGAGAGAGAGAGAGAGAGAGAGAGAGAGAGAGAGAGAGAGAGAGAGAGAGAGAGAGAGAGAGAGAGAGAGAGAGAGAGAGAGAGAGAGAGATTGGGTATTGCTGTTGTTGTTGTTGCTGACGCTGTTGATGATGATGATGATAGTAGTCTCGACATTTTTTTTCATTTTTTTTCCCCCGCTTCCAAAATGCGTCTCTATCATTGATTTGTTTCCATGTCGCGAGTGTCCCGTGAATGGTAATGATAATGACAGCCGTGATGAGCTCCAGCGGACGCTCGCCGTTATATTTTGACGAGACTTGCAAAAAAAATAATAAAAGAACATCGTTTGCTTTTACATATACAGAGACAGACACAGCCATAAAGACAGACACACAGATAGATAGATAGTTTTATAGATAGAAAGGTAGAGAGACAGGTAGACAGATATAGATAGATAGATATGGATAGAATGAGTGCTTGACTGAAAGAGGTATAGGTAAACAGATAGATAGATAGATAGATAGATAGATAGATAGATAGATAGATAGATAGATAAACAGATGGATGGATAGATATAAATAGATAGATAGATAGATAGATAGATAAAAAGACAGATAGATAGTGAGTGCTTGACTGAAATAGATAAGCAGATAGATATGAGACTTTAAATAGATAAATACAAACAAATTACTTGACAAACACTTTCCATTTAATGTTGCCTGGGCTTTCAACGTTATTAGCTAAAATATGAAAAGGAATAATATCATAAATATAGAAAACACAAACGCTAAACTGGATAAAGCGTCACACACCTTTGAAAACATTACCGGCTTTCACTAACACGGCCGGTAAATATGCTCGTCACGTGACATTTATATACTTAGGACTGAATGGGCAAAGGATGGAATAGAGGTCAACATAATAGGCTCGCAACACCGACATGATTTAAAAGAACAAGACGGAAATAAGGATCAACAAAGAAAAAAATGCGCCTCTCTTCAATGTAACTAATCTGGTAGAAAATGTATCAGCGAAAAATCACACCAATGTAACTCATCTATTTTTTTATTTTTTTTACAACAAAGGAGACAGCTCAAGGGCACACAAAAAAAGGAAACAATAATAAAAAAAAAGCCCGCTACTCGCTGCTCCTAAAAAGAATCCAAAGAGGTGGCCGAAAGAGGGGTCAATTTCAGGAGGAGAAAATCTACTTAAATCTAATTGTAACTGATCTCATTTTTATCTTAATGTAGCTGACCTGAATCGAATCTGTATGTAATTTATCGTAATCGAAGTTTGAAGTAACCAGTCTTATTGTAACTAATCTGAATATTATCTTAAAGTAATCTGATCTCAATATAATATAAATTTAACTAATTCAATAAGATATCGAATCGAATCTTAGTACACTGACCTTTCGGCCAGTCCTCTAACTCTTTTTAGGAGCAGTGAGTAGCGGGCTTTTTTTCACATTTGTTTCCTTTTTTATGCCCTTCAACTGACTCCTCTGGTGTAAATAAATAAATAAATAAATAAGGAGAAAAACTACAAGCGAGAAATCAAATCTTTGCGTGGGGACAAACAACCAAACATAATTTTTATATACAACAACTAAGAGTCCTTTGAAATACTTTGAATAAAAAAAATACAGAAAACTCATGGACGACAACACAAATAAGAGCAAAACCCCAATGAGAAAAACAAAAAAAAAAACGAAAGACAACACACACACACACACACACACACACACACACACACACACACACACACACACACACACACACACACACACACACACACACACACACACACACACACACACACAAACATAATACCCCCAACAATGACCGAATCAGAGAACAAAACACAACAAAACCGCAACACGAACTGAAATAAAAGAAAAAAGAAAACCGAACCAGAACAAAATCAAACAAAAAATAAAAAAACAGGTGTGGTAATATTTTCACCACTAATGACAAATTATATATATGAAAAAAAAAGAAAATCAGGCTCGGCGGGCGGCACGAGCGTTGTGGAAGTAACTCATTAACATAAATAATTCAGGATCGTATTAGCAAGGATTTTATCGGGGAGGTTCTTTTTTTTCATCCGTTAACATTTTAATTACCTCGATAGAAAGAGTTGTTGCCACGTCAGCTGAGATTTACCTACCCACGTGAGAGAGAGAGAGCAGACACATTACACAAGACAAAAACAAACAAAGACAAACGTAAAGAAAATAAACACAAACACAACTAATAACGACAATCAAAAACAAATACGTAAAGAAAACACAAGATATACACCACAAAAGCCCTCCCCACACACCCACAAACACCCCTTACATATTTCCCCCACACACACACACACAAACACACACTCCCTCCCTACCCCCTCCCTCCCACACACACAACCCAGGCCATATTCAACCCGGTATGTGGCGATGGCCTGCCCTGCTCTGCCCTTCCCATCCCTGTGGCGAGGCAAGGAAGATAAAAGGGAGGACGAAAGAGGCGGGGAGAGGTCTCTATCACGGCGGTGGGCTGCGGCGGGCCTGAGCAACACACCGAGTCTTGTCTGACCCGCCGACCCCACGCGGAATACAAAGTGAGGCCGACCCAGGAGCCCTCAGAAACGGGACCGAGGAAGGAAAAAAAGAAGAAATGGAAGAAGGAAGAGGATGAAGAAGAGCAGATGGATAGAGGAGGAGGAGGAAAGGGGAAAAAGACGAGGATAAATATCTGGAGAAGGAGGAGAGAGAAGAGGAGACGAGAAGAGATAGAAGGAGGAGGAGGAGGAAGATGAGGAAAAAGATGAGAAACAGGACGAAGAGAGAAGAAATAAGAAACGGTGGAAGGAGGAGGATGAAAACGAGGATAAAGGTGAGGAAAAGGAAGAGAAACAGGACAATAAGAGAGATGGGAGAAAGAGGAGGAGGAAGACGAGGATAAGGACGAGGAAAAGGAGGAGAAAAAGCACGAAAAGAGAGAACAGAAGAAATACAAGAAAGAGAAGGAGGAAGATGACGAGGATAAAGATGAAGAAAAGGAGGAAAAACATGACGATAAGAGAGAAAAAAAAGAAGTAGAAGAAGGAGCAGGAGGTTGAAGAGAAGGAAACTGAAAGAAGGAGGAAGAGGAAGAGGTGGTTAGAAGGGAGAAAAAGAGGACGACTACGAGGAGGAAGAGGAGAAAGACGAGGTGCTGCTGGAGGGGGAAGAGGAGGAAGACGAGGAAGAGAAGAGGCATGGAGGAGGGTCTTGTGGTGTTGGCGGTGGTTGCAGATGAGGAGGAGGAGGAAGAGGAGGAGGAGGAGGAGGAGGAGGAGGATGAGGAGGGAGTTCAAAAGGATTAGTATGAGGAAGAGGAGACAATAGAAGATGACAGAGAAAGAAAAGGAATTAAATTCAACGATCACGCATAAGAAAAAAAAAGATAAAATAGAATGAAAAAAGATGAACAAGGCAAGAGGCAGAGAGAGAGAGAGAGAGAGAGAGAGAGATGCATAAAAACGGAACTGCGGCGGGGAGAAAAAAAAAATGAATAGGAGGCTGTGAAGGAGTTGGGTGTAAAACGAAGAGATAAAAGGCTGAGGAGGAGGTGGAGGAGGAGGAGGAGGATGAAGAGTAGGAGGAGGAGAATAAGGCGTGCGTAAAAGAAAAAGTACAAAAAGAAAGATACTCGAAAACAAAAGATATATAAAAACTCATGAAGAAACACATAAAAAAAATGAAAAAAGAAGAAAAAATACAAAGACGGACAGAGAAGAGGAGACGATGACTAAAGTAAACAATTAAAAATGTAAATAAATGGAAGAAAAGAGAAACAAATGGGTGGAGACAGAGAGAGAAGGAGAGGTAAGAATAAGAGAAGGAGGAGTAGGAAGAGGAAGAGGAGGCCATGAGGCGATTGGTGAAAGAGGTGAAGAAGAATTGAAGTGAGGAAGGAGGAGGAGTAGGAGGAGGAGTAGAAGACAGAAAAAAAGACCAGTGAGATGAAAAAAATAAGAATATTAAAAACGAAAAACTAAATAGGAAATTCAATATATAAAAAAAAAGTGAAAGAAGAGGAACAGAAAGAAAATGGAAGAGCAAAAAAACTCAAAAAATTAATAAGAATAAGAAAATAAACACTGAAAATAAAACAAAAGATCAAAATATAGAAAAAAAAGGAGGAGAAATGGTAGCAACTTCAAAACATACAACAAAAAATTACACTGAGAGAAAAAACGGTGAATGTACAAAATGAAATCAAATTAAAAAGGAAAAAAAAAGGAAAAACTGCCCTCTCTCCTCTTTTCCCTC
>NC_066569.1:11489331-11521831 GCF_024679095.1 Eriocheir sinensis
CCTGCAGAGACCCCCGTTTGACAAAGGTAAAGGGAAAGAGGTCGTGTGTGTGTGTGTGTGTGTGTGTGTGTGTGTGTGTGTGTGTGTGTGTGTGTGACAGGACCCAGATCAGTGAAGTGCAAATGAACCCGATATGCTTCCAGGTTCGAGCACACACACACACACACACACACAGGAAAATACATACACATAAAATAGCAAAACAGCAACAATAAAAATAATAATGATAATAAAAATAATAATAATAAATCCCAAAAATATATCAGGCTTTACCCACGCTGTTTCGTTATTTTAATGGCACTATTTTCCTTCTCTTATTACCCACTTTCCTTCCTCTCTTCTTTCAACATCCTTCTTCCTTTCTTTATCATTTTTTATTATTCTTCCTCCTCCTTCTCCCCTCCCCTCCACACAATCTGAGAAGCGCGGATAAAATTCCAGATCCGTCAAAGATCCAACTCATCCAATTTGCATCAGAAATGGCCTGTTCCTGCGACTGATTTGGGAATGTGGGGACTCATGCCGACCCCCAAAAATCTCCTTCTCCTTATCCTCTTCCTCCCCCATTTTCTTTTTCTCCTCCTTCTCCTCCTGGTCCCCCTCTTCATCCTCCTCCCCTTGCTCCTCCTTCTTCTTATCCTCTTCCTCCTCCTTTTTCTTTTTCTCCTCCTTCTCCTCCTGGTCCCCCTCTTCATCCTCCTCCTCTTGCTCCTCCTTCTTCTTATCCTCTTCCTCCTCCTTTTTTTTTTTCTCCCTCCTTCTCCTCCTGAGGTCCCCTCTTCATCCTCCACCCTCTTGCTCCTTCTTTAACATCCTCTTCCTCCTCCTTTTTTTTTTTCTCCTCCACCTCCTCCAAGTCCCCCTTTTCATCCTCCTCCCCTTGCTCCTCCTTCTTCTTATCCTCTTCCTCCTCCTTTTCCTTTTTCTCCTCCACCTCCTCCAAGTCCCCCTTTTCATCATTCTCCTCTTGCTCCTCCTCCTCCTCCTCCTCCTCCTCCTCCTCCTCCTCCTCCTCCTCTTCCTCCTCTTCCTGCTTCTTACCCTCCTTCTTGTCATTCTCATTCATTTCCTCTTCATTGCCTTCATCATCATCCTCTTTCATTTTCTCCAATTAATTTTTCTATATTTCTACTTCTCTTCTTTATCTTCATTTTTCTCTTTCTTTTTATATCTTCTTCTTCTACTCCTCTCCCCTCTTGATTTCCCTTCCTGTATTCCCATTCTTTTTGTACCCCAATTTTCCTTCGCCGTTCTCTTTTCCTTTACTTCCCTCTTTTTTTTTTTACAATTTATGTTTATTTTTGCTTTTGTTTTTCCTCCTTTCCTCTTTTTTTTTTCCTCCACCTCCTCTTCATCATGTTCCTGCCTTTCCTCCTCCTCCTCCTCCTCCTCCCTCCTCCTCCTCCTCCCTCCTCCTCCTCCACCTCCTCTTTCTCTTCATCCCTGCTCCCTTTCCCCTCTCACCCTCCCCCCCTCTCCCTCTTCAATCATATATCTCCCTCCCACCCCGAGGCTTTTCTTCTTCCTCCTCCCTAGATTTTATCCCTCCTCCTCCTCCACCTCCTCCCATCCCCACTCCTCCCCTCCCTCCCTTTCCCTCATTCCCTTGTCATCCCAAATCTCTTTTTCGCTGTGTCCAAATCTATCAGCCTGTCTGTCTGTCTTTTTTTTTTGTTGTTTTTCTCTGGTTTGTGTGTCCCTGATTGCCGTATTTTGGAGTGTAGTTGGGTCTCTCTCTCTCTCTCTCTCTCTCTCTCTCTCTCTTCTCTCTCTCTCTCTCTCTCTCTCTCTCTCTCTCTATCTCCTCTCTCTCTCTCTCTCTCTCTCTCTCTCTCTCTCTAACTTCTTTGACAGGCCGTGATTTGTTTTTGTTAACTTATCCTTCCTCCACTCCGCTTCTGTTGTTTCCTTGTAAAGATCTAGTTTTTCTTTGTTGTTCTATTTGCTCTCTCTCTCTCTCTCTCTCTCTCTCTCTCTCTCTCTCTCTCTCTCTCTCTCTCTCTCTCTCTCTCTCTCTCTCTCTCTCTCTCTCTCTCTCTCTCTCTCTCTCTCTCTCTCTCTCTTTCCAGTTTTCTCTTTCTTCGTCTACACCTCCTTTATTCAGACACACACACACACACACACACACACACACACAACACACACACACACACACACACACACACACACACACACACACACACACACACACATACACACACACACACACACACACACACACACACACACACACACACACACACAATACCTATATTTCTGCAAAACAATTCTTGCTCAATTTCACACAAAAACTATAATCCGTGGAATTTACAGACCAGCCACCCCACCCACCCAGCCAGTCACCCAGTCAGCCAGCCAGCCAGTCACCCAACCAGCCACTCGTAAGCCAGCCAGCCAGCCATGCCGTCCTTCTTCCTTCCTTTCACCTCCCTCCTCTTTTTCTTTTTTTTCTCTCTCATTTTCTCTCTGTCCTCCTCCTTTTCTTTTTGCCTCCCTTGTCTTCGTAAATAATTTTCCTTCCAATTTTTCATCTTTTTTCCCCCTCTTCCCTTCATCTGGTATTTACTCTCTTTTGCTTTCTAATGCACTGTTTATCTTCTTCTACTCCCCCTCTCCCTCTCTCTCTCTCTCTCTCTCTCTCTCTCTCTCTCTCTCTCTCTCTCTCTCTCTCTCTCTCTCTCTCTCTCTCTCCCTATCCCCAGAGAGCTACGTTCCCGCCTGAAGTAAAATCAAACTTCCTTATCTTTAGAGGTTTTCCAACAGTCTCTCTCTCTCCTCTCTCTCTCTCTCTCTCTCTCTCTCTCTCTCTCTCTCTCTCTCTCTCTCTCTCTCTCTCTCTCTCTCTCTCTCTCTCTATCTCTCTCTCTCTATCTCTCTCTCTCTCTCTCAATACATCAGATTTTTACGACTTGCATCCTTTCTTCCGTTAGTTCTTCATCTCTCTCTCTCTCTCTCTCCTCTCTCTCTCTCTCTCTCTCTCTCTCTCTCTCTCTCTCTCTCTGTCTCTCTCTCTCTCTCTCTCTCTCTCTCTCTCTCTCTCTCTCTCTCTCTCTCTCTCTCTCTCTCTCTCTCTCTCTCTCTCGTCTTCCCTGCAATAACTTCTGTGTGTCCCCGTCCGAAGGGAGTGGGGGAGGAGGGAAGGAGGAAGGAGTGCGAGGTTTTGACTTAAACGTCATTGTCTTCAACTGGAATATAGATTTGTGTGGGGATGGGAAGAAGCAGTGGGGAAGGTGTGAAAGACCAAGCGATATCATACCCCACAGACCACATCAGTAGTGCCTGCCCTCCTCTCCTCCTCCTCCTCCTCCTTCTCTCCTCCTCCTCCGTCTCCTTGGGTTCGTTGAGATGCTCCGTAACAGTAGACGCTAATAAAGATAATTATTAGTAATGTGGTAATAGTAGTAGTAGTAGTAATGATAGTAGTATAGTAGATAGTAATTGCTTAGTATTACCATCAGCATCGGCTAGTGTATTCTTGCCCTTGCTGCCTGCTGTTGTTTGTAAAGGTTCAATGTTTCTGTATTTTTCTTGTATTCTTTTCAAAACCAAGCCGTCTTTTTGGCTTGCCCATGCTCCCGTCCTTATCTCTTACATGTCTGTCTCCATGTCTCTCTATTGCATGTCCGGCCTTTCCTTGACATATCCACTTCAATGCATGTCTAGAGTTTTTATATTTGCCAACTTCTCCAATTCAATAACTTTCGTGAAATCCCTCCACTTTATTGCTCATTTTCCTGTTTGTTTAGCTTCTAAGTTTGTCTCTCGTCTTCCCTACACAATAGCTTCAGGTGTGTCCCCGTCGAGAAGGAGTAGGAGAGGAGGAAGGGGAAGGAAGGAGGAGGAGGAGGAAGAGGGAGCAGAGGTCTGAGGACGACAGCGTCATTACCACATCTTCGGCATTGGAATATAGATTTGCAGTAGGAGGGAGGATGGGGAGAGAAGGGAGAAAGGGAGGAAAAGGAGGGAGAAGGGAGAGAAAAGGGAGAGAAGGGAAGGAAGGAGAGAAGCGAGAAAGGAGAGAAAGGTTATAAAGACGAAAGAGACCCAAGCGATATCATACACAGACCACATCAGTAATTGCTTCTGCCCCTCCTCCTCCTCCTCCTCCTCCTCCTCCTCCTCCTCCTTCTCCTCCTCCTCCGTCTCCTTGGGTTCGTTGAGATGCCGTAACAGTAGACGTAGAATGGTAGTAGTAGTAGTAGTAGTAGTAGTAGTAGTAGTAGTAGTAGTAGTAGTAGTAGTCGATAGTAATTGTAGTATTTTCATCAGCATCGCCATTAATTGTATTCTTGCCCTTGCTGCCTGCTGTTGGTTGGCAAGGTTCAATGTTTTCTGTATTTTTCATCCCTTATTCTTTTCCGACAAGCCGTCTTTTTGTGCCTGCCCATCTTTCCACGTCTATCTCTTACTATGTCTGTCTCCTTGTCTGTCTATTGCATGTCGGCCTTTCCACTTGTATATCCACTTCAATGCATGTCTAGGTTTGTATATTTGTAACTTCTGCAATTCCAATAACTTTCCCGACAATCCTTCCCACTCTTATTGCTCATTTTCCTGTTTGTTTAGCTTCACAAGTTTGTCTTTTTATCCTCCTCTCTCTGTTTGTTGATATCGGTATTATAATTGTCTGTCTGTCTACTGATCGTCATGACTATCTCTTTCTTTTGTCCTGTTTATCCTCCTCCAAAGTTATCTGGCTTTTCCTATGTGCTACGTCTGTTGTCCGTCTCTCTGCCTGTCCATGTTACGTGCGTGCGTGTGTGTGTTTTACCGTCAAACTTTTCTTTCCTCTTTCCCTCGTCTATACAGTTTTGCTTTTTTCGCCACAAGTCTTCGGTGGTTCAGTCGTTCCATCCATCTTCATCGCTAATCCTCTTTCTTGCGGGAGCTCAACCTCACCTCCTCCTCTCGCCCTAACCTCACCCACTCCCACCCGCCCTCTCCTCCCCTACTGCCTCCCGTCTCCCGCCTCTCTTCTTCACCCCCATCCCTCCCATCCCTTCGCCCCTGCCCTTCCATCCGTCTCCTTCATCTCTAATCCCCTGACGCTTCACCTCTGACTTCTCCCAAAACCCACTTTTCTTACTCTGTACCTGACCTTACTTTTCAATTTTATCCTTTGACCCTTCCCTTCGTGCCTCTCTCTCTCTTTCTTTCTCTTTCCTTCTCTTTTCTCTCTAACCCAGATCTCTGTCTCAACTTGTATTTTCTTTCTTCCTTCTTCTGTCAAACCTTTTTCTGTTATCTTTCCTCTTCATTACTTGCTCCTTATCATCCACATTTTCTTCTTTTGTAGAGTTCAAAAGCTGGTTTTTTTATATATGTTACAATCCTTAAGTCTGACTCTTCTTTTCGTCCCCACACACATGCACTCCCCTTACCTATCACACACATCCTGCCCTTAATTCATCCTCCCTCCCTATCTCAGCATCCCTTTCTCATATCCCATTTCATTCCCACGGTACCTTTTTCCCTATTAACTGAAACCTGCCGCCTTGAGGAAGCTTCCCTGCCTTCTCTTCTACCCTACTCTCCCGACCCCCTGCGCCAAGCGTGGGCCCGTCTCCACAAAGCTACGGCGGGGCGCGGCACAAGACTTTGATAAATAACAAATAGTAATGAACTGACAGCTAAACTTTTCACAATAGAAGGAGTTGAGAAAGTTTCCCTCAGAGTGGTAGAAAGGGAAGGCCTTTTCTTTCCTCCACCTCCCTCCTCTCACCCTCGTTCGTCCCTTCTCCCTTCCCCACCTCTTCTTCCTTTGCCCTCCTTCCTTCCTCTTCCCTCCATCGTCTCGCCTCTAAGAAGATTTTGTTCTGCCATAAGTTTATTTGCTCCCTATTCTCTCCCTTCCTTCCTCTCTCTCTCTCTTTCCCTCCTCCCTTCTCTCCTCTCTGCTTATTATTTATATTTCTAGAGACTTTAGTCATAGTCTCAGGTGCAAAGTTTCCTTCGTTAAAAGCACAGACGGAGGATTGAATAATACGCCACCGAGTCAAGGGGTAGAGCGAGAGAGAGAGAGAGAGAGAGAGAGAGAGACTGCTTTTCACTTAAAAAGTACAAACCCTGCTTTCACTTATCAATAAAGACATACAGTCCCAGGCGGGAGTGTGTGTGTGTGTGTGTGTGTGTGTGTGTGTGTGTGTGTGTGTCCCGTTCAAATCCTTCACTTACTGGTCATTCGGTTAAGGTCTCTCTCTCTCTCTCTCTCTCGCTCTCTCTCTCTCTCTCTCTCTCTCTCTCTCTCTCTCTCTCTCTCATCTCTCTTTCTCCTCGTCTCGCCTTTTAAATATTTTGTGAATTTGTTCTACATTAAAGCATTTCCACACATACATATTTTATTCTCTTCTATTTTCCTAACTCATTTCAGGCGTTTGCTTTGTGCGTCAACTATTCTTTTTACATGTTCGTTTATACGCGTTTCATTCCGCTGTTCTTTGCAAATCCCCGAACGCAAAAACTGAAAACATAAATAAATAAATAACACAAATTCGCTGTAAAGAAACATCTATAAGGAGAAGAAATAAAAAAGTATAACTGAATATATAGATAAATAAATGCGAGGAAAATCTAGTGAATATAAATAAATGTTGGGGAAGATGAAAGGTAAAAAATATGCGGATTAAATCATTCTTTTATCTTTATTATTCTTTCTCGTTTTATTTCGCGCGAGAATTTCTTTTTGGTTCGGAGCTTAACTTCAGATCCAGTCAACCAACCTTGCGATGCTTCCTCTTATTCTTTCTCCTTTTCCTTCTCTTATCTTCAATTCTCTCTCTTTTCTCTTAACATTTTTTTTATTTGGTCGTTTTATTGTTTTCTGGTCTCGTGATATTTGTTTGGTCTCAATTCTTCTCTTCTATTTTATCAACATTTTTTTCATTCTTCTATTTTTTCAGTTTCTTATGTCAATGATCATATTCTCATTCTCTCCGCTGGAAAGAAATATATATATTCTATTGTTTTCCGGTCTCGTGATATTATTTGCTTGGTCTCTCTTCTTCTCTTCTATTTTATCAACATTTTTTTTTTATTCTTCTATTTTTTTCAGTTTCTTAAGTCAATGATCATATTCTCTTTCTCTCCTTTTTCTTTTGTCTTTCTCATTTCTCTTGTTTTCTCTCAACTTTTTTTTCTATTTTTTCTCTTCTGTTGGTTCTGTTCGCCTAATGCCTTTTAAAAGTTTTTCATTTACACATTTATCTTATTTTACTCATTTTTATATATAATTAGAACATGGCTTATCTGTTTCTTCTTTTTCTTACTCTTTTTCGAACACTTATATATGACTTTTCTATTTTTTTCAAGTTCTCTCACCTCTCTTAATCTTTTCTTTTTACCCAGAATTCATCCTGCTCGTTCTCTTTCTGGTCATCCTCCTCGTTCTCTGTCTCCTCTTTTTCACCCTCTTTCGTCTCTTTATATCACAGTTCCTCCTGTTCTTACTTTTATCCCTCTTCCTCGACGCTGTCTCTTTCATACTACCTCTGACACCATTACCGCTACAACCTTTCCACTCACCTTTCCTTTCCTTTATCTTCTCCACCTTGCGGCGCTGACACAACCACCACCCCACCATTACCACCAACACCCCCTCCTCCTCCTCCTCCGCAACACGTGTTCCTTGTCTCAGCCATAATCATGCGGGGCTGTAACCTTTGTTGGGGCAGTGATTGAGTATTCTAGCTACCGCCGCTCCCCAGGCTTCCTCTTCCTCCCCCTCCCCAGCCTTCCTCTGCCTCCCATCCCCTCCCCAACCCTTCACTTCCCCCAAAGCCCTCCCTTCCCGCCACGCCCACGAACACCTCACCATCACTATCACCATTACCACCCCCGTCACTGACCTCTCTTTCTCCTTTTCTTTTTCACAATCATTTTCTTCCTTTAGCTATCTCCTTCTAAATGCTTACCATCACTGACACGTCATTCTCTTTTCTCTTCTCATTCCCCATCATTCCATTCTTCACCTAATTATATAACAACTTATTCTCTCTTCAAGTACCTCACTACCACTGTTCTTCATCGCTGACATCTCTTCCCCTCCATCACTGTTTACTACCGATATTACTATTGTTTTATTCATTCATCTTTCCCTGTAACGTCAAAACCTCCCTTTCTGCTTCATTTTTTTTCCCTCAAGCTCCTCGTCGCCCTAAGCCGTGGTAACATTCTGTATTACTCCATCATACCAAGTAGTCCTCTCGTTTTCCTTTGTCCTTCATTCCTTCCTTCCTTCCCCTTCTTCCGCCTACATATAGTTCTCCTTGTTTTCCTTCCCTACCTTAACTCCTTCTTAACATATTTATTTTCCTTAGCTTCCCGTTCCTTCCTTTCCTTATATCATTCACCTCTTTCAGCCCTCTACTAAAATCCACACTTCCTTCTCTCTTCTACTTCCCCTTTTATAAGTTTTTACCTCTTTTAATTCTTTTTCTTTTTTTCTTTTTTTGACCACTTAATATCCCAACCTCCCACTTTCTCTCCACCATTCTTCCTTCTACTCTGCTCCTCTTCCTCTACTCTGCTTCCCTTTCTCAAGCTTTTCATTATTTACTTTCTTCACCTTTCTTCTTTCCTCAACAGTTTACTTCACATATCTCCCACTTCCTCTCTACCATTCTTCCTTCTAGCCGCCGCTCCCTCCTCCTCCTCCTCCTCCTCCTCCATCCATCAGGCCACACACCTCCACCTATCAACGTCGTGGTGGATCAGCGGCTGTCATCCACCACCACAATTACGGATCAACAACTATTCTTCTATCTCCTCCTCCTCCTTCTCCTCCTCCTCCTCCTCCTCCTCCTCCTCCTCCTCCTCCTCCTCCTCCTCCGTCAAGGTGAGGAGGTGATCATAAGTTTATTTCAACCTCCCTTTTTTTCTTTTCTTTGAGTCGTGTTTTTTTTCTTCTTATTTCTTGTTTGTGTGTGTGTGTGTGTGTGTAAGAGAGAGAGAGAGAGAGAGAGAGAGAGAGAGAGAGAGAGAGAGAGAGAGAGAGAGAGAGAGAGAGAGAGAGAGAGAGAGAGAGAGAGAGAAAATTCAGACTCGCACCACGCAGAATAAATTATCAAACAAGCAAATCAAGTAAACCAATTCGCACCTGCCTGTATAAATAAATGTGTAAATAAATGAATAAATGGAAAAATAAAAGCAATAAAAATACAAACTAATCAACAACAGGAGTCACCACCACCACCGCCACCAACAACAACAACAACAACGACAACACCATCGAACAATAACACACATCATCACCACCACCACCACCACCACCACCATCACCCATTATGACCAACAGCCTATTTTCCATCGGCCCTCGCATCAACTTTCCCCATCAGGCTTCCCCATAGCTGACAGGTGAGCAATTAGAGCGCTTACCTGGAGGCGGCATTTTACTGACAGCCGCGGAAACTCTACGGTCACTACTACCCGCATTTCACTATATGGGAGTTTGTCTACTACTACTACTACTACTACTACTACTGTTACTACTACTACTATTGCTGCTATTACCATCACTCATAAAAAAGTAAATGATAAAAGTAATGAAAATATGTATAAATAATAATAATAATTGCCGATATCAATTTCAATAGCATCATATCGCAAAGTAAGCCATTAATAATGCCTTCAGACTCATTATTGTTAGTTCCGACTCATCAACGTAGCTCTTAAAGTAACAAAAGTGATACACAATAGCAATTACATTAGCGAACATCACTCATTTTATCTCAACACTACTGTGACGGGGTTGTGTAACTGACCTCATTACTAATATTAACAATTATTTTTAATTACACCAACTACGAAGATTAAAAACTCCCTAGTACCCTTTTCCTATCCCGAAACCCTTCCTCCCTTCTTTCACGTACGCCTACCTTTTCCACTTTCTTTCCTTCCTTTCTTTTGAGCATTTCCTTCTTTCCTTCCTTACCCTCTCCTCTTCCTCTCTTTTTTCCGTCCCTTCTATTTTAACCCCCTTTTCTCTTTCCTTCAGCTCTGCCTTTGTCTCCTTCCTTCTTTTCCTTCCTATGTATATACTATCATTTCCCACTTCTTTCTATCCCTTACAACTCTTTTCTCTATTCATCTACATTATTACCACTACTACTACTACTACTACTACCATCACCACTACTACTATCATTACAACTACTCGCTATTACTACTACCTCTGTCACCACTAACTACCACTACTACTATTACTACTACCATCACTACTACTCTGCCTTCCCATTTTACTCCCCCCCCCCCCGCTCGAGATCAATAGGGCAACCATTCCATTACCTCTCCCACCATTACCTTGAACTCCAATAGAACCCCGGAGCGGACCCACGTATGATTTTTGTGTTTTTCTTTATCCTGTTGTTGTTGTTGCGTTTCGGCGGATATAATAACAGCGCGTCGATAATTACTGTATAGACGCCGCTATTACCAATCTGGGAAGCATCATTAGGAGACGGCTATTACACCATTCACACTTGCTTCCTTCCCCACCCTCTCCCTCCCTCCTTCTCCCCCTTTTACTCCCTTCCTCCCTTCCTACCTGTCTGTCTTCCTTACCTGCTCTTCCTTTCTCCTTCCCTCCCTTACCTGTCTATTCTCTCTCAATTCCCCTCCCTTTCTCTCCTCTCTCCACTTCTCCCCATTCTCTCCTTCCCCTCCATATCCTCTTTCCCTCCCTCCCCATCTGTCTTTCTTTCCCCTCCCAAGCGTGTCTCCCTCTTCTCTGTGTCTCCCTTCCTTTCCTCTTCCTGTCCCATCCTTCTCCCCTCTCTCTCTCCCCTGAAGTTCTCTCCCTTTATCCTCCTCTCCCTCACTTCTACCTCTCTCTCCCTCAACATCCCCTTTTACTCATATTCTTTCATATATTAATCTATTTCTTTCTTCTTCTATTCTTTCACCATTTCATTTCTTTCCCTCTTCCACACACTCCATTCCTTTTTTTAACCCCTTGTTTTCCTTTTCTATTTCTCTCATTCTCCTTCCTTTATCTTCACTTCCCCTCTTGATCCTTTCATTCCTCTGTTTCTTTCCCCTCTCTCTCCCTTCCTCCCTTCCTTCCTCCATCTCTCCCTCACACTCTCTCTATTCCTCTCTTTTACCTCTCGATTTCCTTCTCAGTTTCACTCACTCCATTTTCTTTCTCTTCCCTTCTCCTCTCAATCCTTTCCTTCCTCCCTCCCTCCCTGCCTCCCCTCGGCCACCTGGGGAGGGAAAGGTCGCGGAGGAACAAACATTATAGATGAAACTGTATTTTGGACTGGCTTCCCACACCGTCATTATCGATCCTTAATGATGGGTTGAGCTGGGGAGAGGGTGCAGGGGGGTGAGAGGGAGAGAGGGAAGTGGGGAGAAGGGGAGGTGGCGGAGAGAGTGCCATGGCGGTGGGGGAAGAGGGTGTGGTGAGGGGGATGGACGTTGTTTTGGGTGAGGGGGAGGGAGTGCGGGGTGGAGGGGAAAGGATTTGGTGGGGGAGAGGTGAAGGGTGGGGAGAGAGTGAGGTAGAGGGAGCTATGCTGATGGGGGAAGGTTTGGTGGAGGGGGGGGGTGGAAGGGGAGAGGGGGTGGTGATGAGAAGAAGGAGAGGGGGTAGAGGGGTGACTGAGGGTTAAGGAAAGGGGTGTTATTAATCATTCTGCCCTTCACCCCTTCCCCGCAGTCTTGTGTTTCCAAGCTATTTCCCTTCCTTAATCCACTGGTGTTGTTGTTTTCACTTTATATCCACTTTATATTTTCCACTTTCTTCTCTTCTATATGGTTGTCTTTTGTCTTTTTCCTTGATGCTCCTTTTCCTAATTCCCTTTTGGTTCGGCTATTCCTTTGGGTTATTTTATTTTTTTTCATTTTTTTCCTCTTACTCATCTCTTCTTTACACATATTTCCTTTATTTACTATTTTTCTTTCTTCATATTTTCCCTCGAACCTTTTTCCTTGGTTCTCTCTCTCTCTCTCTCTCTCTCTCTACATATTTCCTTTTCTCGCTTATTTTTTTCCTTCGCTCTTATTTTTCCTCCTCCCTATCTTTCCTTTCTTCTTTTACTTTTACCCTCGTTCTCTTTCTACATATCTTCCTCCTCCTACTCCTCCTCCTCCTCCTCCTCCTCCTCCTCCTCTTCCTCCTACTTTTCTTATCTAAATTGTGTTTCTTGTCTTGACCCACTTGTATATACGCCGGAAATGGTGCATCTCTCTCTCTCTCTCGTTTATTTTTCCAGCAGTCCGTTTTATCTATCCAACAATACTCGCGTTTCAACATACTTTTTTTCACTGTACTTTTTGTTGTTTTAGTGTTTTTTCACTTTTTTTTCTGTTCCCTGTCCGTTGTTTTAGCAAGTGCCCACATTTTCGAGTACTCGTGAATTCCTTTTTTTTTTTTTTCATTCTCTTTTTTCCCCAACGTAAAATGAGTTCATATGGGTAAGTTCAGACAGACAGACAGACAGACGGACAGACAGGCAAATACAGACAGGCAAACACAAAAGACACACTGCCCAGCCTCCTAGCCCCCTTAATCTCCGACAAACAACAAAAGCAAACAGTTAGGACTATACAGTTTCCCTCTTTCCTCTCCTCCCGTATTTTCCTCTTTTCTCTTCCTTCTGTTACCCTTTCCTTCTCCTTTCCTCTTTCCCTTTTTGCCCTTCTTCTATGCTATTATTTCCCTTTTTTTTTTTACCCCCCCCCCCCCCCCCGTTCCCTTCTCTTCCTTACGTATTCCATTTCCCATTCTTTCTTCTTTCTATTCCTTCTGTTGCCCTTCCCTTTTCCCTCCCTCCCTTCTTTCCTTTACTATTTACTAGTATTCCCCTTATCCTTTTTTTCCCTCCCCACCCGTTCCCTTCCCTTCCTTAAGTACTCCATTTCCCTCTCCCCTTCCTCTTCTTTCCCTTCCTACTACTATTTTCCCTCTTCTTTTTCTCTCCTTTTCCCTACTTACCTTCTTCCTTTCCCCACTAACATTTCCCTCCTCCTTTCCCCCTTTCCCCTTTCCTAAATTCCTTCCTTTCTTCTCGTACTCTTTTGTCTTTCCTTTCCTTCCTTATCATTTCCTTTCCTTTATACTATCATTTCCCTTTTCCTATTCACTCCACCCTAGTTACTTCTTTCCCTTCCTCTACCCCGTCACCACCCATTTCAATACCCCATTCCATTCCCAAGCATACACTAAGCAACACATCTTTCCCACTCACACCCCCTTTTCCGTTTCCCTTCCAGCCTTCTCTTCCTTTACCCCAAAAAGCACCCGTCCTCTTCTCTTACCCCAATTTACACACCCTTTTCCTTCCCTCACCTTCTCCTAACCAGTTTTCTTCTTCCCTTACCCCAAGTTACACCCAATCCTCCCTCCGTCCCTCGCCTCCTGCTAGCCACTTAAAACCATACAGTCCTCCTTGCCACACTTCCTTGCCCTCCTCGTTACGGCGGTAGAGGCGGTAAATTCGGCACTGGGACGGCAGAAGCGTGGGAATTATAGAGGAAATTAAATTAAGGCGGTGATGCTGAAGTGGTGTGGGCGGGCGAGCATCCAAGCTAACATGGGAGACTGGAGAAAGTTGGGGGGGAGAGGAGAAGGGAGAAGGGAGAAAGCTGGGAGTGAGAGGAGAAGGGAGAAGAGAAAATTGGGAGGAGAAGCAGCAGAAGGGGAGAGAAAGAAAGAGATTGAAAGAAGAGGAACAGATCCCAGTGAACAAAGAGGAATAGAGGGTACGAAAGAAGGGGAGAGAAAAAATAAGAGCAGAAAAGAAAGAATACAAGAAAAAAGAATGATGAAAGGGAAGGGGAAGGAATGAAAGAAAAGAAATATGTCAGTAGCGCACGAATGAAGCACACGAAAGAAGGGAAAAGAAAAATAAGAGACGGAGAAAAGAAAGGATATATAGGAAAAGGACTGATGCAAGGGAAAGGAAGAAGAAAGCAGAAAGAAGAATAAGTCTGAGTGAATCTTCAAGAGTAAAGAAGGACAGGAAGGAAAGAGAGGAAAAGAAACAGAGAAAGGAAAGAATGCAAGGGAAAAAGATGGATGCAAGGGAAAAAGGAAAAGAATGAAAGGACAGGAAGGAAAGGGACGAAAAAAAACAGAGAAAGGAAAGAATGCAAGGGAAAAAGATGAATGCAAGGGAAAAAGGAAAAGAATGAAAGGAGAGGAGTGGGCCAAAGTGAATCATCAGGAAAAATGGAGTACACGAAACAAAGGGAGAGGAAAATAACCCATGAGAGGAAAGAGAGAATGCAAGGGAGAGATGGATGAGGGCGAGGGAAAACGAATAGGTCCAAGGGAATTCGCGGGTGACAAGAACGGGAAATGGAGTACAAGGGAACAAAGAGAAAGAGAACAAGGGAAAAGGAGGGAAAAGTAAGAGGCGAGATTGAATATATAAAAAAACAGTAAATAAAAATAAAAAGAATAGGTAAGAGGAAATTGAAAAAGCTGGAGATGGAAACGAGTGAAGGTGAGTAATAGGTCTAGGAGTTTGTACAAATACTACGTAGGAAAATAAAGAGAAAAGGGAGAGTATTGAGAGATGAGAAAGGGGGAAGAGGGAGGGAGGGAAGGAAGGAAGGAAATCTATAAAGGAAGTTGGTGGTCTTAAACGAAGCTATGGAGAGTGAGGGAAAGAAAAGCGTAAAGGGATGGAAATAAAGGGAAAAAACAACAAATAACCAGTGAAAGAGAGAACGTGTTTAGAGAAGGAAATGAAGGAAGAGGGGAAAGAAGTAGACGGAGGAAGAGAAGGAGGAATAACGGAGAGAAAACGAGAGGAAACATGACTGATAATGATATATATATATATAGAGAGAGAGAGAGAGAGAGAGAGAGAGAGAGAGAGAGAGAGAGAGAGAGAGAGAGAGAGAGAGAGAGAGAGAGAGAGAGAGAGAGAGAGAGAGAGAGAGAGAGAGAGAGAGAGAGAGAGAGAGAGAGAGAGAGAGAGAGAGAGAGAGAGAGAGAGAGAGAGAGAGAGAGAGAGAGAGAGAGAGAGAGAGAGAGAGAGAGAGAGAGAGAGAGAGAGAGAGAGAGAGAGAGAGAGAGAGAGTGAGAGAGAGAGAGAGAGAGAGAGAGAGAGAGAGAGAGAGAGAGAGAGAGAGAGAGAGAGAGAGAGAGAGAGAGGACGTAATTAATTTTCTCTCGGGGACCAAGTTATTAATATTGGGAAATGCTTATTTTGTTGTTTATAAATGATGTGGAGAGGGAAGGGGAGGGAGGGACGAGATAAGGCGGGTAGAATATTTGGGGTTGAGGGGGGGGGGAAGGGAGGAAGGGGTAGAGGAAGGGGGTTAGAGGGGAAGGGAAAGGGTAGAGGATGGGGGTTAGAGGGGAAGGGAAGGGGGTTAGTGGGGAAGGGAAGGGTAGAGGATGGGGTTAGAGGGAAGGGAAGGGGTAGAGAAGGGGTTAGTGGGGAAGGGAAGGTAGAGAAAGGGGTTAGAGGGAAGGGAAGGGGTAGAGAAAGGGGGTTAGAGGGGAAGGGAAGGGGTAAAGGATGGGGGTTAGAGGGGAAGGGAAGGGGTAGAGGAAGGGGGTTTGAGGGGAAGGGAAGGTGTTGACTGTAGAGAAAGGGGGTTAGAGGGGAAGGGAAAGGGTAGAGGAAGGGGGTGAGAGGGGAAGGGAAGAGGGGAGGAACGGGGGGAAGAGGGACAAGGTTGGGATAGGTTATGGGCGACCACGTGTATTTTATTACCATTATGGCGCACACCTATTATGCTGCGAGGTAAACCTATTTTATTTTAAGAGTGAACACACCCGATAAAAAAAAAATAGTAATAATAATAAAGTCATAACAGCGGCGGCGCCAACCTCGTCGTAAATCCGCGGGGAAATTTTCAACAGAAGTGCAAATTTAATAGGTTGTAAAAAGTCGCGGGAAAATGTACACACCGGAGCGCTCGGCCACGTGATTCACAGCATATTAAAAACTTGTGCTTTATAACTGGCCACTGATTTTAGCACAGACACACACACACACACACACACACACACACACACACACACACATACACACACACGACAGCTGGTGGGCGTGGAAGCGTTCTCACGTCCACCGTACACACACACACACACACACACACACACACACACACACACACAGACACACACTAAAACCTTTTAACTAATGATGCTGTATTTTTCACATTGTTTACATTTACTTTATCAACTCTCATATTAATTTACTTGTTTATTTTTAGTAAAGTAAGAGGAGGAACGTAAAATTCGTGCAAAAAGGTAGGAAAAAGAAGAGAACGAGGACAAAAAGCGACGAGGAAGAAAGATGAAAGGAAAAAGAGAAGGAGAGGAAGGAGGAGGAGGAGGAGGAGGCGTCAGTTCACTAAGACCTCGCTGCTACTCTTCCCAACTTGCCCTCTCCCTTCTCCCCTTACTCCCCGCCCCCTCCCTCTCCCCTACCTCCCCCCCCCACCTCCCCACCCCATCCGAAGGGCACGGCCAGGAAGGAAACTAAGCGGGGCCATTAACTCCTAAACAAGAGTCTCCTAACACACACACACACACACACACACACACACACACACACACACACACACACACACACACACACACAGAAGGGGGGGGGGTAAGGGGGGGGGGGTAGAAACACAACACCTTCTTCGGGATGGAAGGGGGAAGGGGGAGAAGTGGGGGGGTGTCCAGGTCTCCATTTTGGGACACACTGATGGAGGCATTGTTTCCTCCTTCCAAAACCTTCCCTCCTCCTCCTCCTCCTCCTCCTCCTCCTTCCCGTCTTCCCCTCCGGCGGGTTCTCAATGGTCCTCGTCGCTACACTAATTACTAGAGGCAAAACACCCTACTCCCTCCCTCCCTCCCTCCCTCCCTCCCTTCTTTCCTCCATACCTCCCTCCCTTCTCTCCCTCCCTCCCTTCCTCCAAGTGTAAGCTGTCACTAGCGACGCCGAGCTAATTGTGCGGAAAATATGTCTGTTGGGAATGTGGGAAGGTCGAAAGTGAAGGAAGGAAGAAAGGAGGGTAGGAAGGAAGGAATGTGGGAACGACGAAAGTGAAGGAAGGAAGAAGGGAGGGTGGGAAGGAATGGAAGGAAGGAAGGGAGGAAGGAAGGAAGGAAGGAGGGAAGGAAGGAAGGAAGGAAGGAAGGAAGGAAGGGAGGAAGGATGGAAGGAAGGAAGGAAGGGAGGAAGGAAGGAAGAAAGGAAGGAAGGAAGGGAGGAAGAAGGGAAGTAATGACGCTTGGCTGAAGATGGAAAGTGAAGAGGGGAAGAAGGGAGAGCAAGAGGGATAAGGGTAATAAGACGAAGAGGAGGAGGAGGAGGAGGAGGAGGAGGAGGAGGAGGAGGAAATCGTATAAATGAGGGGAGGAGGGCGAGAGGTGACGGATGAGATGAGTGGGAAATGAAGGAAAGAAAACGGAAAAATTTCTAAATAAGCCGAGAAATGAGAAGGAAAACGAAGGAAATTGTGAGCCTATGAGGGAGGACTAAGCAAATCAAGGAGTGGAGGAAGGAAAAGGAAAGGAAACTAACGAAAGAGGAAGGGAAGGAAAGGGAAGGGAGGGAAAGGAAAGGAAAGGAAAGGAAGGGGAAGGGAAGCAAAGGGAAGAGAAGGAAATGAAAGGGAAGGGGAAGGGAAAGGAAGGGAAGGGAAGGGAAGGAGGAAAGGAAAGGAATGGAAAAGAAAGGAAAGAAAAGAAAAGGAAAGGAAGGGAAGGGAGGAGAAGGAAAGGGAAGGAAAGAATAAAGAAAAGGAAAAGAAAATAAATCAAATGAAAAAAAGGAAAAACAGATGGTATGAAAAACGGAGGGATATCAAATAAATCATACGACACAGAACAAGGAGAGAATAAATGAAGTAATAACAGAGTAAGAGAAGTAAGAGGAAAGGACGGATAATGAAGGAAGAGCGGGGCGGGGATAATATTGACAACGAGGGAACGCAAAAGAGGCGCGGGATGAGAATTGTAGAAGAGAAAGAAATTGGTGCATAATTCTGAAGGGAAATGAGAATATAAGAAACGCTGAAATTTGAGAGAAGAAAAAAGAAAAAGGAGGAAAAAGTCGACGAATGCGAACCTTGATTAAGTAAAAATATGAGGACAAAAACGGACAGACAGACAAAGATACAGACACACAGACAGACAAGAGACACAGAAACAGACAGAGAAAGAGAATGAGGCAGGCAGACAGAGAGAGGATGAAAGACAGACAGACAGGCATGAATGAGACTGGAATACCCAAAAACAGACAGACAGACAAGACACAGACAGACAAGAGGTACTGGAACAGACAGAGAGAATGGCAGACAGACAGAGAGAATGGCAGACAGACAGAGAGAAGAAGAAAGGCAAACAGACAGCAAGACTGGAACTGAAAAAACAAAACAGATAGACAGACAAGAGGCAACAGAGAAAATGGCAGACAGACAGAGAGAGGAAGAAAGACAAACAGACAAGCATGAATGAGACTGGAATACCCAAAAACAGACAGACAGACAGACAGACAGACAGACAGACAGGACACAGACAGACAAGAGGCACAGAAACAGACAGAGAAAATGGCAGACAGGCAGAGAGAGGAAGAAAGACAAACAGACAAGCATGAATGAGACTGGAATACCCAAAAACAGACAGACAGACAGACAGACAGACAGACAGACACAGACAAACACATAAACAGACAAACCTAAATGAACAGAGAATGATAGACAGAAAAATAGAGAGGGAGAAACAGACAGACATGCAGAGAATGAGACGGCAATATCCAGACAGACAGACAGACAGACAGACAGACAGACAAACAAACAGACAGACAGACAGACACAGACAAACACATACGGACAGACAGACATACCTAAAAGAACAGAGAATGATAGACAGAAAAAAAGATAGGGAGAAACAGTCAGACAAGCCGAGAATGAGACGGCAATACCCAAAGACAGACAGACAGACAGACAGACAGAACGCTGAGAGGATATTATGATCAACAAGACGCAGCGCACCATTATAAAACTTGAGTTAATTAGCGAATCACCTAAAAAAATGGGAGAAGCAGAAGAAAGAAGGCGAACAAAAGTCGACCAAGAAACAGAAAGACGAAGAGGAGATCAAAGTACAGTGGACCAAAAGAATGGCTCTTCTCTCCCTCACACATTTCTTTAAGTGCCTCCTCCTCCTCCTCCTTCTCCTCCCCTCCTCTCCTCTCTTCTCCTCTCCTTCCCCTTCCTTTCCGTTCCTCCCCTGGCCAAACCTTCCTTTCCCTCCCTCTCCCTTCTTCCATCAGTGATCCTTCCCCTTCTCTCCTCTCCTTTTCTCTCCTCTCCGCCATATATTCCCTTTCCTTCCCCTCTTCCTTTTTTCCTCCTCCTTCTCCTCCCCTCCTCTCCTCTCTTCTCCTTCCCCTTCCTTTCCATTCCTCACCTGGCCCCACCTTCCTTTCCCTCCCTCTCCCTTCTTCCATCAGTGATCCTTCCCCTTCTCTCCTCTCCTCTCCTGTCCTTATATTCCCTTTCCTCCCCCTCTCCCTTTTTCCATCAGTCTCCCCTTCCCCTTCTCTCATCTTCTAGTCTAACCTTCCTTTTCTCTTCCTCTCCCTCCTTCCATCAGTCTCCCTCCTCTTCCTCCTCTTGGACCCTCTTTGAAATGAGTCTCACACCCAAACACAGTAACACCCTCCCTCTCCTCCCTCTCTTTCTCCCTACTCTCCCTCTTCCCTCCCTTCCTCCCGTCCCCTCTCTTCTCCCTAGTTAAGTGAGGACATTCAGCTTCTTCACACACTGTCATTGTTCTTCCCATCTTCTCCCTCTCTTCACCCTTATTCCCTCTTCCTCCCTTCCTTCCCTCCTCCCTTCCCTCGTTATGCCTCTGTCTAGGGCCTTAATGTATCAGGAATGTAATGTGTACCAGACAGACCTTCAAGTGAGGCTGGTAATTCGAGACCGTAAAAAATCATGCCCGTAATCATCTCTTCCACGAACTAAGATATCTGGTTTCAATTTTCCCGCCACAGTAAAAAAAAAAAAAAAAAAAAAAAAAAAGGACGCCAGACACCAAACCTCAAACCTTTAACTTTCATTCCATCTTTACTTTTTTTTCCTTTCCTTAATTTGCTTAGTTTTCTCTTACCTCACCCATTTACTTCCATGTATGTTCCACCTCTTCTTTTTTTTACATATTCAAGGCAAAAAAAAAAAAAACAGGAAAATCAAAAGTAATGCTGGAATTTCGACCGGACCCTAAACCTAACACCAGTTCTACTCGACTCATCCACTTACTCACACTGCCTTGCTTCCTTCCTCTAACTTGCTTCACCTGACCTGTCTAATCATCTATCTTTCTATATCACCGCAAAGCTTTCACGAGAACTATCCACTTCATCCACTTGTTCCTATTGATATGTTTTCAAGAGGAGGGTATCAGGACACCTCTCCTCCCGAAATTGACGTCTCTCTCAGCCACTCCTCTGTACTCTTTTTAGGAGCAGTAAGTAGCGGGCTTTTTTTTCATTATTTTTCTTTTTTTATGCCCTTGAACCGTCTCCTTTGCTGTAAAAAAAAAAACACCCACACACTAATCGTTTTTTTAAGGCGAAGACAGAACAAGATTTAGAAGGAAACCCACAAGATGCCGCTTCTACAAGGACTAAAAGAAGATAGCAAAGAGTAATCCAATTAGTTCCAGAGGTGTTTTCTTACTTATCCACCTACGCACAAGTCTACCTGAAAGAAACGAAGGTAAACTTAGGTAAGGTAACGCCAGCACTAATTCCTAACTAAGCCTGCTCGGGGGGACTACTCTAAGGTAAACTAAGGTAAACTATGGTAAAGTAACCCCAAAACTGTATACCTATCAACTTCTCTTATTCTTGGAGGGAAAAATATGATCAGAAAATATTAAAAAGCGGAAAAGGAAGAGAGGGAGAGAGGATGAGGAAGAGGAACGGAGGGAAGCTAAAATGTGCAACGTGAAAATTGTCCTCCCGGTAAATGTACTCGCATAGGTAGATAGTAAAAGGGACGGGAAGGGACGGGAAGAGGGTGAGAAGGTTAAAATTGGCACAGAGAGAGGGGGAGGGTGAAGGGAGCGAGGGGGGAAGAGGGTAGGAAGGAGGGAAATGGCTACGAGGGGGGGAAGGGTAAGGGTGAGGTTGAGTGGGAGAATTCGGCGATAGTACGGATAATAAAAGTGAAAATAGAAAAGTAAGTGTCGGTGTTAAGTGTCATTGGCCCGAAAAGAGAGGAGACATGATTCTGTAAAGGACGAAAAAATTTAAATACTGAGCGATAATTTCTTTCTTAAAATGACTCTGACACACACTCTCTCTCTCTCTCTCTCTCTCTCTCTCTCTCTCTCTCTCTCTCTCCATATCCACCTCTTTACCATTTTTTTTCCCTTCTCGTAATTCCCTTCACAAACATCTTTCCTTCCTTTTCTATACATCCCTCTTCCTTCATCTCTTTTCTCTCCTCCGCACACCCGTACCGTACCTGATCATCCTTCGTCCTACCTGTCTGCCTTTACTTCACCTGCATTCCTCACATCCCTTCCCAAGCATCCTAGCATTCCTTTACCTCTCTTCCTCTCTCCATTTTCCTCTCCCTTTCCCTCTCACACACCTGTACTGTTCCTCTCCTCCCCTCACCTTACCTGCACTCTTCACACCCATTCACACCTCACCCACTACACCCCCCACGGCTCTTGACTCCCCTCCATCCCTCCAGCCCTCCACTCTATTCACAGCTATGCAAACACCTCTTCCGCCATTTCCCTGACCGTCATAGTAAGCGGATAAGTGGCTGCTGACTGGTTGAGTGGAGGGCTGGGCGGAAGAGTGAGTGGGTGATGAGAGGCTGGGCGGGTGGGTGAGGGGGAGAGAGGGTACGTGGGTTCTTGTCGGGTTAGTTTTTGCAGGCGGGAAGAGAGAGACGGATCGATGAAGGCATTGGGTGAAAGGAGGCAAAGAAGAAAAGCAGAAAGAGATGAGGAGAGGAAAGTGGCAGATGGGGATAGGTAAGGAAAGAGAAATGGATGAGAAACTAGGTGGACGGATCGAAAATGCGAGGCTGAAAGGCGGGGGAAGGAGACAGAGAGAGAAAAAACAGACAACAGGAAATGGACAGGTATGAAGAGAGGCTTGCTAGAGGAAAAAATAAGGAAAAAGGGGAAGGAGAAACGCAGAAGGAACAGGACACTGGGAAGGGAGAAATGGGCAACGAAGAGGATGACAAGTAACAGGTGTGATTAAAATGACAGTAAAAATAGACATGTAGATACAGGTATATGACGGCAGACAGAGGACAAGTATTGACACGGGGACTGGTAGAAGCAAGGGAGACAGAAAAATGACAAACAGAAAGACAGGCAAGTAAGTAGGTATTAAGACATATATTAAGGATGATAGACAGACAGGTAGACAGACGATGATGAGTAGGTGTCAGAAAAGCAAGAGATGAAAGGCAGACAGCTACAGAAGTGAAAGGGATGAGAGAGGAATGACAGAGACAGATAGACGGTAGACAGGTAGGTAGATTAGCAGGTAGGTAGTCGGGAAAAAGTACCAGGTGATAGGCAAATAGGTACAGAGGTGAAACATGAGAGAGGAATGCCAGATACAGATAGACGGTAGACAGGTAGGTAGATTAGCAGGTAGGTAGTCGGGAATAAGTACCAGGTGATAGGCAAATAGGTACAGAGGTGAAACATGAGAGAGGTCAAGTGAGCGAGGAATGATAGGTACGCAAATATGGAAGCAGGTAGGTAGATAGGCAGGTAGGAAGGGACACAGGTGGGAGGGAAGGCAGGTGAGGCTCCATCCTGTTCATCACAACTTGGCACCGGTGGGAGTTAATGGTGATGACCGGAATAACGCGATTAATGAGACTGCAATCTCGGTTATTACGTCCAGGCAACGCGAGTTAACTGAATGGCGTGCAAACTGAGAGTGAACGGAAGAGCGAGTGACTGAGAGTGAGTGAGTGAGAGAGTGACGTTACTGATGCTGATAGTGACGATGATGCTGATGGTGGCGGTGCTTATTCAAATGGCGACTCTATTACCGAGAGTGGCGCCGGTGCTGCTATAGGGCATACGGGTTTTAATGCCGCTGCAAATGCTAATACCGACGACTTGTTAAAAGCGTTAGGTGCTGGTGCTGATACTGCCCTGTTAGGTACACTATTGGCAGACAGCGTGGGGTGCGGATGAGGTGCTGATGAAGGGATGCTGCGAGTCTGCTGAAGGGATGATGACTCCCCTCCCTTCATTCCCTTTCCTCCCTACCTCCCTCCCACCCACACAAACCTCTTCCTTCCCCTTCTTATCTCTTCCTTTCTCTCTCCTTCCCCCTTGTTTACCAACCTCCATTTGTTTCTTACGGCTCCTTCTCTCCTCCTCCTCCTCCTAATGGTTAAGAGGGTGACTGGGGACAATGTGATGAATTACTTTAGGTTTGTAAATAAAATAAAAAATAATATAAGGGCAGTTTAATCACACAAATAAACACGTGACTGAATAACCAACGAAAGCAATCACTCAGTCAATCAGTCAATTAATCAGGGAGGAAGAAATGTGAGAATGAGGAAGAAATGGATTCGAGATAGAGAAGGATGAAGAAATGGAGGAAATAGAGAAAGATGAAGAGATGAAGGATATAGAGAAGGATAAAGAGATGAAGGAAACAGAGAAGGATGAAGACAAGGAGACGAAATAGCAAGTGAAGGAAGAGAAAGAGAAGGATATGGAGGTAGAAGGAGGAGGAGGAAAAGGAGAGCAAACGAAGGAAGAGATGAAGGATATAGAGAAGAATGAAAAGATGGAGGAAACAGAAAAGGACGAAGAGAAGGAAAAGAAATAGCAAGTGAAGGAAGAGAAAGAGAAGGATATGGAGGTAGAAGGAGGAGGAGGAAAAGGAGAGCAAACGTAATGACAAGGTAGGTCAGGAAAACAAATACTAGTCAAAAAGAAAACAATTATACAAGAAAACTAGAAAAATAACTTAAACAAGCGATAGAAAACAGCACATTCAAATACGAAAGGGAGAACAAACGTAATTAGAAGGCAAATGAGCAAAAGAAATACTAGTTAGGGAAAAATATACTACATGAAAACTAAAAATGACAAACCAAAACACGCAATAGAAAACCACAAATCTACACACACACACACACACACACACACACACACACACACACACACACACACACACACACACACACACACACACACACACAACCCAAGCCACCCAATAAAATAATAAAAAAAGAACCAACCAAACATATAAACAGCAGATAAAATAGTGACACATTACGAACACAAATAAAGGCATCGAGCTCCGTAACAAAGGAAATACTTAAGACAGCGACGCAAGACACACACAGATCAAAGAGGGGAAAAACGAGGCATTGGGAAAGCATTACGAGCAAAAGGAGGGAGGAGGAGGAGGAGGAACCGCAGAGAAAAACACGCATTAGAGAGGAGAAGCGATTGGAATTGGAACACGGGAGGGAAAAACAAACAGGTGGAGGAGAAAAAGGACGACATAAAGAAGATAACGGGAGGAAGAGGAGGAGGAGGAGAAAAGAGGATGTGTAGGAGGAGAAGAAAGAGGAGGACGAGTAAAAGGAATTGCAGATGACGGAGAATGAGAATGTTAAGGAAGAAGGGATGGAGGAAGAGGGAGAAGGATGAGGAAGAAGAGATGGAGAAAAGAGAAGGATGAGGACGAAGAGATGGGGAGAAAGAGAAGGATGAGGAAGAAGAGATGGAGGAAAGAGAAAGATGGGGACGAAGAGATGGGGAGAAAGAGAAGGATGAGGAAAAAGAGATGGAGGAAAGAGAAAGATGGGGACGAAGATATGGGGAGAAAGAGAAGGATGAGGAAAAAGAGATAGAGGAAAGAGAAGGATGAGGACGAAGATATGGGGAGAAAGAGAAGGATGAGGAAGCAAAAGATGTAAGAGAAAGAGAAGGATAATGAGGAGATGGAGGAGAAAGGGAAGAATGATGAGGAAGAAGTGATGGTGAGGAAGAAGTGATGGAGAAGGAGAATGATAAGGAGGAGGTGATGGAAAAAAAAGAAAAACGAAGAGATAATGAAGTTAAAATAGGAGAAGGAGAAAGAATAGGAAAAGGAGAAGGAACGGAGGAAGGATATGGAGGTGGAGGAAAAAGAGGGAGAACAAGATTGATAAAGAAGAAAAACAAGGTAAAAAATACGAAAAAAAAGTGGGAGAAAGCAATACCGCGAAGCAAGACATGAGCGAGAGGAAGAAGAAGAAGAAGAGGAGGAGGAGGAGGTTGAGCCACAGGTAATGACAGCAATTACCTGTGCCTGAGACTAACGGCGGGGCGGCTGATTGGCGGATAATAGTGTCTCTCGCCTAATCAGCAGCCGGGATAATGCTTTAATTACGCCCCGCTAATGATGGATGGAAGGATACTCGATCGCTGCACCCACCCCCTCAACCCCCCCTCACCCCCCCTCGCCCCCCTCACCCCTGCACGCATCACCACCAACAAAACACCATTTCTACCCTCTGTCAAGACGCACAAACCGCACTGCTAACAAGAGACTGCTGAGTTCAATACCTTTAGGTCCTTTCTACGACATATTGAAGCTTCTTGGAGAGAGTTCCTGAAGATAATTTACTCTTCTTATACGCTACAGATGAACATTTATTAACAACTACAACAATTACACCGAGATAAGCATGCTGAGATATCTTATTGAGGAAACACTTCAACTCTCCTAAAATTATGTAGAGCTGTATGACTTATATTGCTTTGGGGGTGCAGAGTTGGGGCAGACAGCGGGGAGGCTCATGTGTGCTTCCAGAGGTACATTTACAGGACGCGTGTTACTTAATGTTGTCGTTGCAGCAATAACCTTCGGAAAGTGATCATTAGGAGTGGAAAGCAAGCACAGTCCAGAACGCGTTTCATTTGAGGTTCGTGAGAATTATAATATGGACACCTGAAGTACGAGATGGAGAATGAGAAAAGAAGGATGAGAAAGAGAAGGATGAGATAGAGATATAGGAGAAAGAAATGGATACGGAAAAAAGTGAGGAAAAAGATGGAGGAGAAAGAGAAGGATGAGATAGAGATGTAGGCGAAAGAAATGGATACGGAAAAAAGTGAGGAAAAAGATGGAGGAGAAAGAGAAGGATGAGATAGAGATGTAGGCGAAAGAAATGGATAAGGGAAAGGAGACAGAGAAGAAAGGAAGTAAAGTTGAAGACGAGCCAAGAGAAGTACATTCAGCCACAACTAAAAAAAAAAAAAAAAAAAAAAAAAATACCAATAAAGGAGTTAGAGGAAAAGAAAAATTATTGTCGTAGTTGCAGAAGGAAGAACACGAACCCCAAACGCCACCTAGCGCTGTTTACACTATCGCTAAAAATAAACAAATAAACAAACATAACTATCTAATACTGAATGATACAAAATTGATTGACTGAATGATCGATTTAAAAAGTGATAAATAAAAAAAAATAACATTCACCGGGGAAATCACACACACACACACACACACACACACACACACACACACACACACACACACACGCACACACACACACACACACGGGGAGCAGCTCTTATAATTACCCGCATGGCGCCCGCTCCTTTCTCCGTCACCAATTCAGGGCTTCAAGACGCAAGGAGGAGGAGGAGGAGGAGGCGTTGTGTAGAGAACTCCCCTCCCTTCATTCCCTTCCCTCCCTTCCTCCCTCCCTCCCACACAATCCTCTTCCTTCCCCTTCTCATCTCTTCCTTTCTCTCTCCTTCCCCCGTGTTTACCAGCATCCATTTGTTTCTTACCACTCCTCCTCCTCCTCCTCCTCCTCCTCCTCCTCCTCCAAACGTCTCTTCCCTCTCCCCTCGTCCTTCCAATTTTCCCTTTCTCTTCCTTCCTCCTCATTTTTTTTTACCTCTCTCTCTCTCTCTCTCTCCCCTTCGTTCCTCCTTTCTCTTTCCCTTCCGTCCTTCCTTCTTGCCGCCCTTCTCTGCCTCTCTTTCTCTCTCCCTCCTTCCCTCCCTCCCTCCCTCCCTACCATCATCCCTCACCCTCATTGCCGAGTCGTTTCCCTTGTCGCGTTATTCCCTCATTACCTCTCCGCACACATTCTCTCTCTCTCTCTTCGACCTTTCAAAACAACGTAGATTCCTCGCTTGCGCTGTTTGGTTCGGATGATAAGATTTGTTTTGTTTATTTAACGTTTTAGAGAATGTAGTGACGCTAGGAATGGTAGTAGTAGTTGTAGTAGTAGTAGTAGTAGTAGTAGTAGTAGTAGTAGTAGGTCTTGTTGTATGACCATTATCAATACTTCTATACCTAAAGATAAAGGTCAGTATTATAAGTCGCTTCCGCTTTTCACATCAACTATTTCCAAAGGCCAAAAAAGAGATCAGTCTGGTTCTAATGCGCGTTTTTTTTTAGGTTCATGGTACAGAAGAACGGTCAAACTAACACCAGGGTCATAAAACTACCCCTGGAAATGCTAGAAACTCCTACGAAAGCCTTGTCAAATAAATGTGCTTGGGCGCCGAAATGTTTCTGAATATGACCCAACAAGTCACGACCCCCTCAACAATATATAAGTCTAACCTGAACTGTAAAAGAAAACGGAGATAAGCAAGAATCGGTTCACCAATAGACCAGAAAACGGACTAAACGCATTCACTCAGCGGCGACAAGAGAAGAGAAAAGGAGGGAGGAAAAGACGTAGGGGAAATAATCGAAGGGACGTAATGAGAGAGAAAACTGGTACATCCATATAGTTACTTTGTGATGCACGTTAGACATCTTTATGGACGAGGAGGAAAGAGGACAGCAAATAAATAAACTGCGCTCTGTCGGAACCTTTCTTGTGTAGGCGAGCCACCCACCGGCCCTCATGTTTACTTTTCATCTCCTTGTGTCCTTCATCCCTTTGTGCTCCTTTTCCCTAGTGTGTGTGTGTGTGTATATGGGTCAGTGATGAGTGGGATGCTGCGGCTGCACTCTATAGCGGCAGAAGGGATTAGCGGTCATAGGAGGGGCATAAAAGCGGTAGGGAAGGTAGAGTAGACGTGGTGGTAGAGAAGGTAGGATGGTAATAATGGTATGACAGAGATGGTCGTGGAAGAGGAGGTAGAACAAGCGGAAGGAAAGGTATGACAAAGGTAGAGGAAGAGAGAATAGAGGTGAGAGTGGTATGGCAGAGGTGGAGGGAGGAGGTAGTACAGAGGGAAGGGATAGTATGGCAGAGGTGATAGTAGAGGAAGTAGTACAGGAAGAAAAGTTTGGAAAGTTTCGTTTAGTCGGCGCAACATCTGTGGTCATATGCCGGAGAGACAGAAGGGGAAGGAATTATAGAAGGAAACAAATCCCAGGAGACGGGACACAACCCCCGATTAATACCTGGTACCCATTCACTGCTGGGTGGACAGGGGCGTAGGGTATCGGAAAAGCCGCCCAAATTTGAGTACAGGAAGAAGGAAATCTATGGCAGAGAAAGAGGTGGAGGAGGAAGTGGTGGTGGTGGTTGTGGTGGTAACAGAGGTGCCTCAACCCTGTCAAAACACTTCACGTCAAGAAATTTTACCTCGAGGGCGAATTCTTGCGGGTGTGTTTTGTGTGTGTCTGCTCCTGACGTACTAGAGAAGAAGGAGGAGGACGACGAGGAGGAGGAGGAGGAGATGTCGAGGCTGATTCACTCACTGGCTGGTTGCTTTGAGAGACCAAGAAGGAGGAGGGAGGTGAGGGAGAGAAGTTCAGGAGAGGAAGAAAGAGAAGTAAAGCCTAAAAAAGAAATGTATTGTTGCGTCATACACACAAACAAACAAAAAAAAAACACACACACACACACACACACACACACACACACACACACACACACACACACACACACACACACACACACACACACACACACATTATCGTCAAAATCAAAAATAATATTAAAAAGACAAAGAAAGAGGCAGAGAGGAAGGAAAAAAACAGTATGGAAAATATAACAAAGGAGAAGGGTGGATTAGGCAGCTCCGTGGGTGGGTAGAGAAGGGGAGAGAAAGAGAGGAGGATTGAAAAGGCTTTATGGAAGGAGGAGGAAGAGGAGGAGGAGGAGGGGGAGGAGGAGGGGGAGGAGACGTGTGAGGAATACAGCGTTGTGGTCTGATGGAAAGAAGGAACGAAAGCCTGGAGATACTAACGATGTGTGTGTGTGTGTGTGTGTGTGTGTGTGTGTGTGTGTGTGTGTGTGTGTGTGTGGGTGTGTGGGTGGGTGGGTGTGGGTGGTGGGTGTAGAGGGGGGGGTGCTACAAGAAACTGAAAATAAAAAAAAATAAAAACAAGAAATAGAGAAATAGAAAGGAAAACAAAGACAGGAAAAGGGAAGAAAACAGAAGGAACAATGAGAGGCAAAAAATTAAAATAAGGGAATTAATGGATAAACTAAAGGAAATTAATTACCGAGAAAAGAAGAGAGAGAACTGAAAGGGGAAAATAAGGGAATGGACCATACATATATAAGGTAGATAAATCAAGAGGGAAACGATGGAGGAAGGGAAATGGAAAACAAATGGAATAAGGTAAGGAGGAAAAGAAGGGAGGAAAGGAAGGAAACGAGGGAGGAAAATATGTCGAGGGAAATGATACGGAGATAATGAGAGGAAGGAAAAAAAAAGGAAGGGAAGGAATGTGGCAGCAAATGAAGGAAAGAATGGGAAGGAAAGAAAGAAACACAAATTATGGAAGGAGGAAAAAAAGAAGGAAAGGGAGGGGAGAAAAGACAAGGAAGGACGGGGTGGAGAGGAGGAAAGGGAGGGAAGGGAAAAAGTATGACAGAGGAAAGGGTTGACATGGCTTGGGGAGGAAAACAACGAACGAGAGAATGGTAAGAGGAAAACGAGAGAAAAGAGAGGGAAGAAAAGGGGGCAAAAGATGGAGGAGAGGGAATGAAAAGGAGAAAATAGGGAGAGAATAGTGAGAGGATACAAAGCAGGGAATGTATAGGGGAGGAAAGGTAAGGGAGGGAACGGTTAAGGGAGAAAAGGAAGGAAAGGGAGGGAATGAGAAGGGCAAGAAAGGGAGAGAATAATTAAGGAGTATAAAGGATGGATTGGTTTAAAGGGGAAAGGAAGGGAATAACGAACAGAAAGGAGGGGAATGAAAAGGTGAGGAAAGGGAGGGAATGAGGAAAGAAAGGGAGAATATGGAAGGGGGAAGAAAAAGAGCTAATGATGATTGTGGAGGAGAAAAAGGGAAAGATTAGTGAGGAAAAACAAGGGAGGAAAGGGAATGAAGAGAGGGAACGAAGAAGAGAAGAAAGGAAGTGAAGGGGAAAGGGAAGGAAAGGGAAAAGGGAAGGAAAGGGAAAACGGAAGGAAAGGGAAAAGGGAAGGAAAGGGAAAAGGGAAGGAAAGGGAAAAGGGAAGGAAAGGGTAAAGGGAAGGAAAGGGAAAAGGGAAGGAAAGGGTAAAGGGAAGGAAAGGGAAAAGGGAAGGAAAGGGAAAAGGGAAGGAAAGGGAAAAGAAAGGAAAGTCAGAGGAAAAATATAGGGGACATGAAACTTTGATAAGAGGGAGAAAGACTCGCTTCCCACAACTCTGAGGAGCCTCGCAAAACATCCTTCAAATATCCTAAGAATCCTGTGTCCACTCTCTCTCTCTCTCTCTCTCTTACGTGATGTTCTTTGTTTCTTTTGTCTCGTGCTTTCTCTCTTTTCTTCAATTTCTTCTTTTCCTTTTCTTTCTCCTTTTGGCTGTTTTTGTTGTTAAGTTTTTTTTGTTGATCTTTAATTAAAATCTATCAATCATCTATTAATTTATTTATCTATTTACTTACTAATCTATTTATTTTATTTCTTCTATTTTGATGGCAAGTTTTTTTTTTCACGACTAATCTTTTTTGGTGTTGGCAATGCTGTGTGTGTGTGTGTGTGTGTGTGTGTGTGTGTGTGTACAGCTGGACGTATTGATCCATCACCTTCACCCCTCCGTTCACACACCATTTCCTCTCCCTTTACACCATACAAGGTCGTACACACACACACACACACACACACACACACACACACACACACACACACACACACACACACACACACACACACACAAACCGCACTTCCTTCCTCCATCATTGTTTATCATTCTCATTTCTCATCTCCCATACATACACAACTTCCCAATTCCTTTACAATTTAATCAAGGCTTTTTAACCTCCCCGCACACACAACCTCCTCCTCCATTCACTTCTTATATATGCGCAGTCACCCTCGAAAATAAATACTAATCCCACCCTTGAAAAAATAGTGATGTGGTAACGGTCGGAAATATACACCATTAATTTAAGAGTTAGCAGTACCGTATTGTTTTTTTTTTTTTGCTGTTCTCTACTTTTTCGTTAATTAAAGTGGGATATAATTACTTGTGGGGAGGCAACTGTTCTTCCTCCCTCATATCCTTCACCCTTTCTATTTCTTCCAGTTTTTACAGTAAAGAAAACAGCTCAAGGACAAAACCAATGCTCAAAAAAAAAAAAAGGCGCACAAATGGTAGACAGCAGGAGTGACAGAAACAGGACGCTAATCTTTTACTATCGATCACTTTTTGGAGAAGAAAGGGAAGGAGATACGGAGGAAAGAAAGGGAAGAAAGGGAGGAGAGAAGGGAGAAAAAGATGTAGGGGGAAATCATAGGAAGGGATGTAAAGAGAGGAAAGGAAAAAAGAAGGCAAGGAACGCGGGAGGGAATGATGAAAAATGAAAATGAAAGAGGGAAAGAGAGGAAGACACTTTATCCAATCCTAAACTTGACCTTCATTTCCCATCCAAGGCTTCCCATCCATCCTTCGATCCACTCTTCCATCTCAGTATACCAACAGACACCAGGGCCCCCCCCCCTTCTCCCCTTCTCCTCTCCCCCTGTTCCTCATCTCCTGCAGCCCCCCGACCCATCTATCTCTCATACCTTCTGAGCCCCTGTTGTTTTCTCTTACTTCCTCTTTCTCGTCATAATCTCGGCTACCGGTATACCTTATTCTCTCTCTCTCTCTCTCTCTCTCTACCTGTCTACCTACTAATCTACTACCGCCCCAATCTACCTACCTATCTACCTACCCACGTGGCACCCTCTCCCCCACTTCCCCCAAATCCTTTGACCCCGCACGCGCCCAACTTTCAACACCGAATTTAACACACACGCAAAAAAAAAAAAATCGAAAGTAAAACATAAAAAGGGTGATGCAATTCCAAACTTTTTTAGGTTGCTTTGGGAGGGGAGGGGCGAAGAGGGGGGAAGGGGAATGGGGTGGGAGGGAAGAGGAAGGGGAAGGGGAGGGGGGGAGGGGAGGAGAGAAAAGGGGAAGGGGGACTCAGCTAAACGCGAACAGTTTCACTTTTTAATGTCCACAAAGTTCAAAAACTGTAGTCCCCGTCAAACACCCGCCAGCCAGCCAGCCGGAGATACAGACAGACAGACAGACAGACAGACGGACAGACAGACAGACAGACACCCAGCTGGCCTATGCTCTCCCTAACCTTCCCATCCTTCACCTCCTCTACCTATCCTTCTC
>NC_066569.1:11524331-11539331 GCF_024679095.1 Eriocheir sinensis
TTGTTCCTAGTCCACTAACTTATCCATCATCTTCTTCCTTTTGTTTATACCCAAATAGACTTACTTCACACTGAGCTCTCTAATGCATAATACTGTGTTCTTCATCCTATCCCAGAAAGCACTTTTTTTTATCAACTCCGATCCCATGATATGCTCAGTTCCTTTGTTCACGGTCCACTCTTCGCTGATAAGTTCGTACGCCCACATCTAGTCACCGGGCGTCAATCCCTCTTCTTTAAGCCACTGCTGAACCTATGCTTGCTAACCTTATCCCCTTGTCGTTACCAAACCCCAGACTACACCACACCCACATCAGGTATATTTCCTTCCATCCCTTATTCCCTTCTTTGTCGTGTTCTTTCATTTTCTATCACTCTGTTCTTTCCTTCTTCATTTTTCTGTATGTTGCTGTTGTTCTTACACCTCCTCTTTGTCCTCTTCAGTATTACAGACACATAAATAATCACTTTACACAAGGTTTTATATATACCTTTAAAACTTATCATATCATCCACCTCTCAATACCTAACTACAGCTACGTCATCCTTCTCCTTCAACACCAAGCTACACCCCCGTCATCCACCTCCCTTCAACATCTAGCTACACAACACCTCATCTCCTTTAAGACCTCGTTACACTCACGTCATCCACCTTCATACCTGGCTACACCCATATCATCCACCTTCATTAGTACCTGGCTGCACCTCACCTCCTCTCCATCACCCTCACACCTACACCTCTCCGCACCATTCCATCGAACTTAATCATATCCACCCCTCGCGGCTTAACCTACATCCTGAACCACCTCTTCCTCCTCCTCCTCCTCCTCCTCCTTCTCGACCCCATTCAGCATACTCAGTCAGGCGTGTCGGCGGCAGGTGTGGCTCAGGTTAATTGAGTATCACCACACCTGCAAGTCCCAACGAGCTGCTTACAGTCACACGGCGCCCTTTGTTAACACGGACTGGGAGGGAGGAGGAACAGGTTCACAATGGACTCCCTCACCTAATCATCATCATCATCGTTACTGGTATTTTCAACTACGCTCCTTTTAGATGTACTGTAATAATTTCGCCGTTAAGGATCTACCAGCACCTTCTTCCGCCTTTCCCCACCACCCATTAGTAGTAACAGTAGAAGTAGCAGTAATAGTAGTAGTAGTAGTAGTAGTAGTAGTAGTAGTAGTAGTAGTAGTAAAATAAGTAAAAGTAGTAACAGTAATAGAAGCAGTAGCAGTAATAACAATAATAATTAGTAATGATTATACCTCAGTAATGATAACGAGCTCCTGCCCCAATTGTAAATAATATAAAGGTCAGGGATCAATCAACCTTTCTATTTAGCCTTGATTAATATATTTCCTTTTGTGTTGAACGTTTGGTAAGTCACACGAAATTATTCAGAACAGAAAGTCATCAACATAAGAATGAAGAGGACAAAACCCACCACTACTAACTCTAGGGACTTTCATCGCCACCTTTAACTACCTCGAACAGACGTCAAAAGCCTTCATGTTTCAACTCCATCTTCCTCAAGTCATATTCTTCCTCATTATCATCCAATTATTTCTCTCATTTTCCATATTCTTTCTCATCTTGCGAATCTTTATTACCTCCTATTTTTTTACGTCATCATTCCTCACTGTTATTTCTTTCCACACTAATTGATTCCACCTGTTATTTTTTTTTACTTTACTACTACTACTACTACTACTACTACTACTACTACTACTACTATTACTACTACTACTATTACTACAGCACCTATCAACACTACCACTCCTGCTGCCTCTAACTCCTCCTCCTCCTCCTCCTCCTCCATTCTCCGCGGGTTAATCGGCAGAATTGATGCGTAATGGAGAGTCAAGGGGTGAATGGCGGAGGAGGAGGAGGAGGAGGAGGAGGAGGTAAACGAGGGGATCTGGCGAGCACTAACTCTACACTAGGCAAATAAACGAGGACGTAAATCTCTTCCAAAGTAGCTAAGACAGACACACGAACACACACACACACACACACACACACACACACACACACACACACACACACACACACACACACACACAGGTAGGGCAAGCAGATGACTGTGAGATAAGTTAATGGTAGAGTGAAGGGGAGGCTGGGAAATAGAGGAGGAGGAGGAGGAGGAGGAGGAGGAGGAGGAGGAGGAGGAGGAGGAGGAGGAGGAGGAGGAGGAGAAGGAGAAGAAGGAGAAGGAGGAGGAGGAGGAGGAGGAGAAACAATTAGGTAAATGGGAAGGGAAGTAAAGAAGGAAAGGAGGTGCTGAGAAAGAAGATACGATAACCAACTAGCTTGCTGGAGGAGGCTGGATGCAGAGAAGCAGGAAGAGGAGAGAAAGAAAACAGGAGGTGTGAAAAAGGCGAGAAGGGGCTGATGGATATAATGGATGCAGGAAATGAGAGGAGAGAAAACACAGTAAGCAGTGCAAGGTAATAAGTAGGCATGCAAGGTAGTTAACAAGGCAGAAACATAGTTGATAGGCAAGAGGGCGAAGCAGAGGAGAGAAAGGGAGAGGAATATGAGGAAGAGGAAGTAGGTGGTTGGGTGAGTTGCTAAGTAGGTTATACAGGTAGGTTAAGTAGGTAGGCATGTAGGTTAGAGGCGAGGGAAAGTTCAGGGAGGATAAGGGAATAGAGGGGATAAGAGAAGAGAGAGGATGCACGCGTGGAGTGGTGGCAGGGAGGAAAATGGGAAGGTATAAAGACAGGAGGGAATTTGACACGGGCGCGAGAGAGGAATAGACAGGACAAGAAAGAAGATACGGAAGTTAAATGGTGGTACACAACTTTTTTTTTTCTTTTTTACAGCAAAGGAGACAGTTCAAGGGCACAAAAAAAGCAAACATTAATAAAAAAAAAAGCCCGCTACTCACTGCTCCTAAAAAGAATCCAAAGAGGTGGCCGAAAGATAGGTCAGTTTCGGGAGGAGAGGTGTCCTGATACCCTCCTCTTGAAAGAGTTCAAGTTGTAGAAAGGAGGAAATACAGATGAAGGAAGATTGTTCCAGAGTTTACCAGCGTGAGGGATGAAAGAGTGAAGATGCTGGTTAACTCTTGCATAAGGGGTTTGGACAGTATAGGGATGAGCATGAGTAGAAAGTCGAGTGCAGCAGGGGCCATGGGAGGGGGAGGCATGCAGTTAGCAAGTTCAGAAGAGCAGTCAGTGTGGAAATATCGATAGAAGATAGAAAGAGAGGCAACATTGCGGCGGAATTTAAGAGGTAGAAGACTATCAGTATGAGGAGGAGAGCTGATGAGACGAAGAGCCTTAGCCTCCACTCTGTCCAGAAGAGCTGTGTGAGTGACACACATGAGATGCATACTCCATACGAGGGCGGACAAGGCCCCTGTATATGGACAGCATCTGTGCAGGGGAGAAGAACTGGCGGAGACGGTACAGAACGCCCAGCCTCGAGGAAGCTGATTTAGTAAGAGATGAGATATGAAGTTTCCAGTTGAGATTTTGAGTTAAGGATAGACCGAGGATGTTTAGTGTTGAGGAAGGTGATAGCTGGGTGTTGTCAAAGAATAGGGGATAGTTGTTTGGAATGTGGTGCCCCGAGGGCTGCGACACCACTCGTGTCATCATCATCTTCACCGGCAATATTTTCCGATGACAACAGCGGTATCGACCGCTAAAACACAACACGGACTCCAACACATGATTGTCCCCACTGTTCATTTACCAACCTATACACAATTGTAATTGCCCATTAACGCACCCGCTTATCTCTCTAAGCCAAAACACAATCACCGCGGCAAAAACAGGATCAGCCGCGGAACAAAATGTTATGAAAACAAAGCTGCGTCACCGCGTGAATTAAGCATGTCGGTTAGGTAGATTATTGTATGAGCTCGGTGTGAGTTTGATGTATGACTCACACGCCTGACGTATTACCCTCGCGATATCTGCCTATATAAGAAGCATTTTCTCCAGGCTTGACCTCAGATTAACCAGCACTCTGTTCGTGGCTGGACACTCAGTTGTCCTTCCCTAGACAACATGGGTAGAACATTCATCGTTGCTACTGTGAGTATGGAGTGAAGAATTACCATAGAGGAAAGCGTATCTAACATATCTATTGTGTTCTATTATCTTAGTTTTACTTAGGATTATATTTCTATGATACTTTATTGTGTGAGTTTTTACTCAATATTATACCAGTGTTAACGTCAGTAACCAATAGTGAAAGAAAACCTGAAAACTCATTGAGTCTAGTAAGCCAGTCGCTGGTTTAAACAATATTTTTACCCTCTGTAATATTAAGTAGTATTAAGGTAGAATAAAATACATATAAGAAAGGCGACACCGTTTCATCACCCCATTTATGAACTCCTTTAAATACTCCTAAAGTACCAGAATTATAAGTCAAGTGTCACTAGTACAAACAGTGTGTCGTCTCCCCTGTGTGACCCGGATTACGGGTTACAACATTGGTGTCAGGTGTGGGGTGGTGAAACATGTGGTGAAACATGTGGTGAAACATGTGGTGAAACATGTGGTGAAACTTGTGGTGAAACTTGCGATTTATATTGGTTTATATTGGTATTGTACTGGTGTATGTCCACATCCGAAAGCGAGGGAGAAGACAGTTATTCTTGGAATTACGGGAATAAGACTTTAGAGTTAAAAAATGCCAGACGAAGGCAAGAACCCTCCCCCCAAAAAAGGAGATGGAAAATCGATCACCCTTGCCCATGATGATCTTGTCACGCTACTTAGCCGTCATACCTTGAATGATTTTAGTAGAGTGCAGGGACTCTTATATTTTTGTGGTGGAGAAGAAAAAAGTAGCAAAGCACCAAACCTCCCATGCCATAAGCTAGCAAAGAAATGGATAGAGGATATTGAAAGCCGGACACAGGCAAATTGGGACACTACCGGAAAGATTGAGTTAGCCAAACAATATGCCCTGGGAGCAGCGCGCGATCATCTCCTCGGTTGTATCACTAGATGTGGACAGGATTGGGAAAAAGTAAAGGAAGACTTCCTACGTGTGTTTCCCACAGTAAGGACCTTTTCGGTCCTCCAGAAAGAATTGGGAGAGGCAAAACGGCGGACAGGAGAAAACATCCGCACCTTCCTCATCCGCCTGGAGACATTGAGAGACGAGTTGATCGCTCTCAAGCCTGACAATGCCAGTTTGCTAAATGAGATAACCGCTTTACGGCTCAGAGAGGCTTTCCCTCCGGCCCTCTTACTCATCCTAACGGAGGAAGACACTGGGGACCCACAGAAGGTATTAAAGAAAGGGTATGAGTATATTAAAGCTTATCCAGAGTCGAAGCTATCCGATGCCGATATCGCCAAAGAAATAAAAGTGCTGAACGTCTGTTCCACCCAGGCATCCGGACCCAAACATGTCTCACAAGCCCGTCCTCCACGCCCTCCAGGCCAGTCACGTTACCCGATAACCCAAAGGGAGGACGGCACGCCGCGCCACCTACACGCCCATATGGGAACGCGCCCACGCCACCTACATGTTATGCTTGTGGGTATGTAGGACATATGGCTCGCGATTGCACATATGGAAGGCAGTATAGGGTTGCCTACCACCCACCACTGGGCTCTCGGTACCCTCAGTACCAGCCCACTCGAAACAGGCGTCAGCCTGTCTCGCCTGCGCTGCCTGGCGCCCGGAGTACACGGCCGGTCCCTCACCCCGTAGCTCCTGGGTTAACCCTGACCACGAGAAGAACAAAAAAACGACCCCAGAGTAGCTGCGGCAGTCCACGGCCCTACCAACGCCCTCACGTTGAGATTGTGCGTAGGCGCTAATGCACAAAGGAGATGGTTTACGCAATGCTAGACACAGGAGCAGGAGCGTCCCTAATAGAAGAAGATTTATTTAGGAAGGTAGGCGGGAAGATGATAGTTACAGAACCTCTCTCCATACAAGGTAGATCGGACTCCAATCCCTAATAAAGGACTAGCCGAAGTAGTAGTAGACTTTGGGCACGGAGAAATTATAGAAAAGTTTGTAGTAATATCACAAGGTATAGTGTTACCAACAGCAGTTTTGTTGGGCCTAGAATTTATGTGGAGACAAAATGTGGTAGCTGCACCGCTGGACACACCTGGGCAGTTTAGTGTAATGGTGGGCGCCTACCCAGTGGAAGTTCATTCCTGGCTGCGGACGATATGAGCCCGTACCCAGAAGATCATAAACCTACTTTAGACGAGATGGAGGAAGTACCAGTGAAAGCATACGCTATTAACGTGGCGTCCTTGCTCCCAGGCACGGCAGGGTATGTCACTCTGGAGGCAGAGATTGGCAGAGCCCAGCAAGCCTTATTTCTCCCAAGGTCCAATGATATCCCTTCTTCATTTTTATTTCCCGGGTTAGTTACCTTAACTCCTAACGTCAAACAAACCAAAGGTAAATTCATCATTCCCTATGCTAACCCAACTGAAGAAACTATTGAGATGCCAACAGGTGAAGTGATGGGACACATTTATTCTTGTCACTCAGAATACTATCAATCATCGACTAATGAATGTGTAGCGGCTGTCACAAAAACAGCTACAAAGCCGCCTGTCACCCAGTCAAGTAAGCAGATGGTACTCGATAAGCTGATAGACGAGCTATTTTTACCCTCACAACGGGAAAATTGCTGTCTGAAGGGCCTAACCCGCAAGTATCCTGATGTGTTTGCTCTAAAAACGAGCCACTCACTATTACACCCTATTATGTTCACACTTTAAGGCTAAAAAATGACAAGCCTATATATAAAAAGCCATACCCAATACCAGTAAAATATCATAAAGAAATAGAGATTCAGCTCAAGGACCTTGAGGCCCAGGGTATTATACGCCCTAGTGCGTCACCCTACAGCGCACCTCTAGTCCCTGTTGCTAAAAAGGATGGTGGAGTCAGACTTTGTCTCGACTTCCGCGCTCTGAACGATGAATTGATTGATGACAAACATCCACTCCCTAACATTAACCTCATTTTGCAACAGTTAGGGGAAAGTAAAGTATTCACCTCCCTTGATTTGCGCCAGGGCTACCACCAAGTCCCATTGGCAGAGGAATCTAAACACTTGACAGCCTTCACGACACCTTATGGCCTCTATGAATTCACTACAGTCCCCTTTGGATTAAAAACAGCACCTGCAGCCTATCAACGGATCATGAATCAAGTTCTCATAGGTCTGACAGGAAGAATTGTACATGTATACCTTGATGATTTGATAGTACAAGGGAAAGACATGGACCATCACCTAAAGAACCTCCATGCCGTCTTGGACAGACTGCAGAAGGCTCACCTGTCCTTAAGACTAGATAAGTGTTCCTTTTCAAAGAGCAAGTAGATTATCTGGGTCACATTGTTAGTGCTTCTGGCTTGAAGCCTCAGCCCTCAAAGGTACAGGCGGTGCAACAACTCACTCCTCCGAAAACAGTCAAAGAACTTCAAGGTTTCCTGGGATTGGTTAACTTTTATAGGAAATTCATTAAAGACTTTGCCAAGATAGCATCCCACTTAATAATTTACTCAAAGGGAGGAAAGTAACCAAGAATGATAAGACACATCTGGAGTGGAATGAAGAGGCATTGCATGCATTTAGCACACTAAAGAACAGTCTAACGACTGACATTGTTTTAGCCTTTCCGGATTTCCGGAAGCCCTTCAATCTCACCACAGATGCGTCAGATAAGGCAATAGGTGGTGTGTTGCAACAAAGGATGAAAATGGTAGTTTACGTCCCATAGCATATTTTAGTAGAACCCTGAATGGAGCAGAACGTAACTACTCAGCGGTAGAGAGAAGCTTTAGCAGTCATCTATGGCCTCAGTACTAACCGACCCCTTATCTTGGGTTATAGGATACACATCCTGTCGGACCATAGACCACTGACTTGGCTGTTAAAAAGCACAGTGCCTAGCAGCAGGATTGCACGCTGGCAGACACTTCTAGGAGAATTTGACTTTAGTATTGATTATCTCCCAGGCTCCAGCAACATGGTAGCAGATTTTTTGTCAAGGATTAGGAATCAGGAGAGTGACGTGATAGAAGGCGAATTGGATGCTCGAATTATGTCTGTCACCCTTACGGGTGGACAGGACATGTCTGTCGCCTCTCCGGAGGGACATGACAAACAGGATAAGTTTCTCCATTGGAGTCTTGCTGGACTCATGGAGCACCAGGATCGCGATCCTGAACTGAGAGAATTGAAGCATGCTTTTGAACAAACCACCGGTGGTAACGTACATGAGAGAGATGAGAGAAAGGTTGCAGAGAGGAGCAATGTAACGTTAAATGCAGCTAAGAGGCACTTCAAAAAACTGCCTCTTAGTGAAGTGTGTGTGAGAACGGCATTCTCTACCGCGATGTTTGCGATGAATACAACAAGCAGAAAAGACTGGTTATCGTTCCACCAAGCTACATTCCTAACGCGTTAGCTTTGGCGCATTCCATGCTACCTGCAGGGCATGGAGGCACTAAGGTTACGTTGGCACGCTGTCGCAAGTTTGCGTACTGGCCGGGAATGAAGGCGGACGTGGAGCAATATGTCAGATCTTGTCCTGTCTGTTGTCGGTTTAAGAAGAGGGATCCCCGCCAGCTCCACTTATGAGGTATCCAGAGGTTGGCCAACCGTTTGACAGAGTCCATATGGATATTGTCGGACCTTTGTCTGTTTCAGACGAAGGCTATAGGTATGTACTGACAGTGATAGACGTCCTGTCACGCTTCTTGGTAGCAACCCCCCTTCGTACGAAGGCAGTCAAGGAAGTGGCAGCTGCGTTCTACAAGAACGTAGTCTGTGTACACAGCATCCCGCCGATTCTAGTCACGGATCAAGGAAAGGAGTTCGTCAACACTCTCTTACGAGAGTTGACTCAGTTGTTACAGATTGATCATCTAAGGACAACTCCTTATCACCCGTCTGCAAACGGGGTGATAGAAAGGCCTAATGGCACCTTAATAAATATCTTGAGAACTTTGTGCGAGGACAATCGCGGTATCTGGGACCAAATGCTTCCGGTTGCAACACACGCCTACAACACTGCCTACCATCGTGTTCTGAAAGATTCACCATTTTCTTGCTTTTCTCTCAGGACCCAAATGTTCCTTTTGAAGTGCTTGAGAATAAACTCCAACCTTGTTATGATGTTGACAGCTATAAAGCATTTACTTCTAGTGTCGCGCAGACCTATAAACTATGTCAGACCAATATAGATATAGGATGGCAGGAGTCAGAAAGAATGTTTAGGAAATCCAAACCCAAACAGGTGGTAGTAGGAGATCAGGTCTACTTAAGGCATGTATGTACAAAGGGCGAACCAAAGAAGCTCCAGCCCTTGTTCAATGGACCTTTTAGGGTGCTAGAAAAAAATAAGCCCTGTAGTCTTACGACTGCGTCATGTTAGAGGTGGTAAGATCAAGACAGTTCACACAAATAATGTTCAGGTCGTTCACGAGGACTCTCTTGGCTTCCATGACTCTCCTAATGTCAGGCGTGCATACCCTCTCCCTGATCAAGTAGTAGAAGTGGACCCACTCCCATGACTTATTCCCCGAGGAGCCGCTGCCATTGTCCTTTCCAGCTCCTTCCGAGCTCTCCTCACCGGCTCCTGTCTCCTCAGATGCTTCAGAGGTCCCTCATTGGTTCCCTCAGCTCCTTCAGAGCCCTGTGTCAGTCGCTCATTACGATCCAATACGGTACACCCTTCTCTCCCCAATGTGATGGACCGCCCTATTGAGTATCGCCAACGACCAACGAACTGATGCCCCTATAATTACAGATCCTGGGTGTTGCCCTCTCCTTGTCTTCCCTTGATCCCTCCAGGGAGCAACCCATTCGTCCCGGCCTCGTCTTCTCCCCAGTCTTTAAGATGCTGTTGACAGGACGGTACTATGTTGTCCCCGTCGTCATCAAGACGGACGACATCCAACGTCCTCTCATCAACGTGGCAAATCTAACAGCGGAAGTTTCATGGTCGATTGAACATATGAATCAATCGTTCCCCACTGTTGGTCTGCTCAGGCGCACTCTAGACTCTTTTCACATTGAGTTTGAGAAGTTATTCAAAGATCTTAACAGCTTTCTGTCGGCTATGAGTGGTAGAGATGGAAGCCCGTTTCGGACTCGCCAGAAGCGAGGAGCCGTGGATTTCCTTGGCTCGGTAGCAAACCTCCTTTTCGGTACGGCCACTCAGGCCCAAATAGATGTGATACACGGGAAGCTCTCCCAGCTCTACACTCTGTCCACAGAAGAGAGACGTCAACTTAACCTCCATCAGGAAGTCCTCAACGCCACAGTTCTGGACCTCCGTCATATTCATTCTGCCATCTCCCGTCTAGAGTCCGCCTCGGCTTTGGCCTCAGCTATTATCCGTCAGTTCTCACTAAAAACCTTGCAAATTGAAGGATATGCGTATTTTGGAGACTATCCTTCTCATTCAGTTGGCACTTAGTGACCTAAATCATGATACTCTGAATCTCAAGCTTGGCCTTCAGCAGCTGTCCCAAACGCAGGTTTCCCCTCTCCTCCTTCCAAATGATGTACTATTTCGTGTGCTCAGCAATGCGTCACTCCATTACCCAGGCTTACTTTGTCCTGCAGCACATGAATATTTAGCATTGTATAGAGATGTCTCTAGGGTTATTTCTAAAGGTACGCTTTCCTCAGGAACCCTTCACTTCTACTTACAAATCCCCATGAAAGGGATCCCTCTGACGTGTTCGATGTGTTTAAAATGGACGCGTTGCCTTTTCATCTTGATGGCACGCCATATTTTCTGCACACCGACACGCTTTCCACTACCTTGCGGTTTCTGAAGACCGCACTCACTATATGCTCTTAGACTCCTTGGACCGCTGTACTAAACACCACCTGCTCTATGTATGTCCCCTGTCGCCCCTGTCTACTCGACTTCTGTCCAGCGCTGCGAGATCGCTCTCTTTCTCGATCGCCCAGACGCCCTCTCGCTGTGTTCTAAGTCTCTCCTCAGAGTCTTCCCCCCGGTCTTCATCCCGTCTCCTGCGGGCTGGGTCTTCGCTACCGATACTCCCCAGATGGTCACCATGGTCTGCCCGGACAGCCCGGTCTCCAAATACAGGCAGACCATCAACGGGACGGGTCTCCTCCGCCTCGGTATGGGCTGTAGTGCCCTCCGACGCCTTCAGCCTCCCTGCCTCTGCTACTATGGACGGTGACGCCCGCTGACGGTTCATCGCCCCCTTCCACATCGGACGTGACGTGGTCTCATCGCTCCTGGCCAAGACTCCCCTTGGCCCCTTCCCCTCCCCGCCGCCGTCGCCCGGGTCGTCTCTGGCCCCCCCGCTGGACCTCCCTCCAGCACTTCACGCGCTCCAGGAATCCGTCTCTCCGGTCCCCGCCTTCGACCCCTTCCTCCCTTGGTGGGGGTGGCTGCTCCTCCTCGGCGTCGTCTTCATCGCCGGTGGGGTGGCCTTCTTCTGTCTCTTCAGGTCCCGTCTCTCGCAGGACTCCTCCCCCACGATCCCGCCATCCCCGTCTGGGCCCTCCATGGTCGTCCGCCGGGCGGAACGCTTTGTGCCACGAGGACGTGGCGTGATTTTAACGGGGGGGGTATGTGGTGCCCCGAGGGCTGCGACACCACTCGTGTCATCATCATCTTCACCGGCAATATTTTCCGATGACAACAGCGGTATCGACCGCTAAAACACAACACGGACTCCAACACATGATTGTCCCCACTGTTCATTTACCAACCTATACACAATTGTAATTGCCCATTAACGCACCCGCTTATCTCTCTAAGCCAAAACACAATCACCGCGCAGCCGCGGAACAAAATGTTATGAAAACAAAGCTGCGTCACCGCGTGAATTAAGCATGTCGGTTAGGTAGATTATTGTATGAGCTCGGTGTGAGTTTGATGTATGACTCACACGCCTGACGTATTACCCTCGCGATATCTGCCTAGATAAGAAGCATTTTCTCCAGGCTTGACCTCAGATTAACCAGCACTCTGTTCGTGGCTGGACACTCAGTTGTCCTTCCCTAGACAACATGGGTAGAACATTCATCGTTGCTACTGTGAGTATGGAGTGAAGAATTACCATAGAGGAAAGCGTATCTAACATATCTATTGTGTTCTATTATCTTAGTTTTACTTAGGATTATATTTCTATGATACTTTATTGTGTGAGTTTTTACTCAATATTATACCAGTGTTAACGTCAGTAACCAATAGTGAAAGAAAACCTGAAAACTCATTGAGTCTAGTAAGCCAGTCGCTGGTTTAAACAATATTTTTACCCTCTGTAATATTAAGTAGTATTAAGGTAGAATAAAATACATATAAGAAAGGCGACACCGTTTCATCACCCCATTTATGAACTCCTTTAAATACTCCTAAAGTACCAGAATTATAAGTCAAGTGTCACTAGTACAAACAGTGTGTCGTCTCCCCTGTGTGACCCGGATTACGGGTTACAACAGGAAGATTGTGTCGAGTGGATAGGTGGAGAAACTGTGTTTTTGAGGCGTTGAAGGACACCAGGTTCTTCTTGCCCCAATCGGAAATAATAGTAAGGTCTGAGGCTAAGCGTTCTGCAGCCTCCAGCCTTGAGTCGTTAAGTTCCTGAAGGGTGGGTCTTCTATTAAAAGAAGTTGAATAATGCAGAGTGGAATCATCGGCGTAGGAATTTTAGACAGCAAGGAATAAAGACAGGACACACGTTGACTTGACAGGTAGATAAGAGTCAGGAGTAGCAAGAAAAGAAAGAAAAGAAATACATGATAAAAAGAGGATAAAAAAAAGTTTCATTTGTTTTAGACAGTAAGAAATAGACAGGTAGAGCTTTAACTTGACAGATAGAGAGGAAACGGGAGTAGCAAGACAGGAAAGAAATAGACAGGAAAAGAAAGGGGTTACAAATGCCTAATGGTGCTAGAGAACCTTTAAGACAGTAATGAACATAGACAGGTAAAACTTTATAGCTACAGAGGAGACGGGAATGTCATAACAGGAAAACCTCGATACAGAGAAATGACACACAGGGGACAGACAGAATGAAGCAGGTAACAGGTAACAGGAGGTAGCAGGGAACAGGTAGGAGGTAAGAGGGAACAACTGGGTGATGCTAAATTACAGCCAGAGATTATAGGCGAACGGGCGCAGGCCGGAGTAACTTACGGAACTTGGTGATGTGATAGCGGCAGATCAAAGCAATAAATTGGCCGAGTCCTAACGCCCCCGAATGGTAGATTGGAGACTGTTCATTGGCCCGCCGGACAACGAATGGGGCGACCGATCCTTCGAGCCAAGTAAACACGGAGATAAGGGGGGAAGGGGGGAGAAGGGGGAGAATAAATGGGGGTGAGGTGCGGGGAGGTGAGGTGGACGAGTTGGTGGGTGGGTAGGAGATGCTTCAGTCTGACTGGGTAAGGGGAGGATGAAAGGGGGGGGATGTTGTGTTGTGGGGTGAGATGAGGTGGGGTGAGGATGTGAGGTAAGGTGGACGAGAGTGGGTGGGTGGATGCTTCTGTCTGCTTGGGTAGGTGAAAGAATGGTGTGAGGGAGGGGTCAAACGTGTAAATTAGGATGGTGTTTGAGGTTAGGTGGATGGCTTGGGGTGTTGTGTTTTGTAGGGTGACGTGGGGTGATCGAGAGGGTGGGTGGGTTGGAGATACTTCTGTCTGATTGGGTAGGAGAAAGAATGGTTTGAGGGAGAGGTCAAACGTGTGAATTAGATTGATGATTGAAGTTTAAGAAGCAAGGTTTAAGTGGAGAAGTGTTTGCGAGTGGACGAGTAGATTGGAATATAGTGGGTGGATGAATGAGTGAGTGAGTTACGTTGCGTTTGATTGGAAAAGACTAAGAATTACTTGGTGGAATAGAGGTTCAAAGGTGGAATCGATTGGGGCAGTGACTGAAGCTCAGGTGGAATGGGCAGGTAAGGATGGTGTGGAAAACTCTTAGGGACGTGAACGTAAGATTTCACCATTAACGAAAGTCCCCTAGATACTTCAAACGATTCCCTCAACCATTAGGCACAACGTCAGGTGGTAATGTTTAATGCCGGAGCCTTAAGCGGAGCAGAGGAGAGGAGGGGGGCGGGAGGGAGGTTAGGTAAGGAATGTTTAACGAGGGCACAATGTTTTATGGATGCGCGCTAGTGAATGATTGAGAGGGGTGGGAGAGATGATGCTTCGGGGAATGTTCAGAGAGTACCCGGAACATGCTTAATTCATCTCGCTACTCTAAGTACTCCGCTCAATGTTTTATTAGCGATTACGTTGTGGTGATGTGAATGTTTTAGCGTGTGTATTGATGCCACTGCCACCACTAGTAACTGTCCCCTTTAACGGTCACTACTAATACGAACACTAATACTTATACTGATACTACTACTGTTACTACTTTTTGCTTTAAATGGTTACTACTAATACTACTTTTTTTTACATCAAAGGACACGGCTCAAGGGCAACAAAAAGGGTACAAAAAAAGCCCGCTACTCGCCGCTCCCACAAAAGTAAAAAGTAAAGAGTAGCCAAAAGAGAGGTCAATTACTTATACTAATACTAATACTGTTACTACTTTTTCTTTTAAATTACCACTTTTTTGTACAGTAAAGGAAGCAGCTCACGGGCAAAAAAAAAAAGTAATAGAGAAAAAAAAGCCCGCTGAAAACTGACCCAATAAAAAAAAAAGTTCAAAAGAGTGCCCAAAGGAGAGATCAGTTTACTAATACTTATACTAATACTCCTACTGTTGCAACTTGTCCCTTTAAATGACTACTAATACAACTAATACAAACACTAATAATAATGCTACTGTTACTACTTCTTCGACACCTTGGCTACTGACGTGGAAGAGGAAGAAAAAAGGAACGCAAAACAGAAGCAGAGAAATATAAAAAAAAAAAAAAAGCCCTTGAATTCAAACCCACAAGCGCCACTAACAATGCCACAAGGTCACGACACGAACGACGGAAATACTTGGGAGGGAAAAACGGCCGCGGACCACGAAGGGGCCACACACACACA